>NW_006922877.1:135299-136071 GCF_000298275.1 Orycteropus afer afer | reverse complement strand
TGCTGCCATATTGGTCACTCACATTTGGTACATTGCCCTTCTCTTAACCCAAGTCAATATTTATTTCTATCTATCTAACCGCATTCCCTCCCCACCCCTCCCACCCCTGTTAACCAACAAAGAAAATTTCCTTCAATAGATAAACCTTTCCTTAACTTTTACAATAACGGACTAAAAAAATATTTGTCTTTTTGTGATTGACTTATTTCACTCAGCATAATGTCCTCCAAGTTAATCAACATTATTCAGTGTTTTACAGATTCTACATTATTCTTTACCGTTGCATAATATCCCATTGTGTTTATGTACCATACTTTGGTTATCCATTCCTCAGTTAATGGGCATCTAGGTTGTTTCCATGTTTTGGCTATTGTAAATAGTGCTGTGATGAACATAGGCATGCATATATCTGTTCTTGTCAAGACTCTCACTTCTTTAGGGTATATACCTAGTAATGGGATGGCTGGGTCAAATGTTATTTTTAATTCTAACTTCTGAAGGAATCTCCATACTGCTTTCCACAATGGTTGTACCATTTTACAGTCCTACCAGCAGTGTATGAGAGTCCCAATCTCTCCACAACCTCGCCAACATTTGTTATTTTCTGCCTTGTTGAAATTTGATACTAGTGCTGGAGCAAGATGGTATCTCATTGTTGTTTTAACTTGCATCTCTCTAATAGCTAATGATCGTGAGCATTTCTTCATATGTTTGCTGGCCACTTGAATATCCTCCTTGGTGAAGTGTCTATTCATGTCTTTTGCCCATTTTT
>NW_006922877.1:102747-103562 GCF_000298275.1 Orycteropus afer afer | reverse complement strand
TTGTTTGTTTGTTTTCATAGCTCAAGTGAATAATGTAGTGCTAGCCAACCTAAAAACAATGATTATATGATTTGAGACATAGGCACTTCAGTCATGTCCTAAAAATAAAATAAATCACGTGAACCAAAAGAAGATTACCTAAATGCTTGGTACCTGCAGGGTAAGAAATTATGTTCTTTAAAAAAAGTGACTTGGTTTTTGTTCCTGGTTTCAAAGCCTTACCTGGTTTGACTTTTACCTGGATTAGCTAGGATATCTTCCCCAATAAACAACCTTTACTCAGACTGGCATGGAAGCTCTCCCTAGGAACTGATCTTTATCTGTCTTGTAAGGAAGTATTTTCCAGTAGTTGACCTTTACATAGAATGACTTGGAGGGCATTCCCAGTGAGTGTCAAAAGCCTTTAAACATTAAGGCTCAGATGAGGCTTCCTGATTGCTAAGAGACAAAGAGCCAGTAAAGGAACATGTCCTTTTGACACAGAGACCCTATGCTATGAACGTTCATACTCCCAGATAAGGTAAACCCATAATGGTGATAATCGTATAATGGCTGTGATGGACCAGAAGTGGAGACAAAGAGCAGACACAGAGGACAATGGCAGAGTGTAAAGACCAAAGCTGGCAAAGAGCTGAGAGGAACAACTAATAGCTGAACCCATCAAGTGACATCCTTGCATTTCCTATTTGAAAGTTTCCTTATAGTGAGAATGAGCCCTTATTTTCTTAGGGACAGTAAGAAGGTTCCCTTTGAAACATAAATGGGTATATTTTTAGATATTGAGGTTCTGTACTGGGACCATTTCCAAACTTCAA
>NW_006922877.1:101837-102445 GCF_000298275.1 Orycteropus afer afer | reverse complement strand
GGGCACGGGGTCTTTTGCTTAAGCCACTGACCTGGTAAGGGCAAAGACACTAACTTAAGTTAGCTAATAAACTTTCCTAGTGCATTTGCATTGTCGTGTGTTGGCATATTCCTCTCTTCTGAGCATCTTCTTTATAGCATGGGTACAACAATATCTTCTTCTCTGTTGTTAAAGCTGTTATTGCAATTAGACTATTTCATGAGTTTTCTGTGACTGTTCAAATGAGTTATCAAACCCAGGAAAGGAAGAGTGCCATGGAGAGAATGGCTGTTGTCAGAAGTTGTGAAGTTGGAGACAGGGATATATTTCACCTTTGACTCAGATGAATTACCTTGGTACTGATTCTTATGTTAAGGATTACCATTTCAATTGGTGTCAAAGAGAATTCTCCTATTAAAGAAGCACATGGTTTATAGTGACATATAAGAAACTAAAAGGATATTCTAAACATAGTGCTATCAAATTTATAACTATTATTTATTTACTTACTTATATAATTATTATTTAATTATTAATCACGGAAAATAAAAGGCTGATTCCTAAATCTGAATATATGTTTTAAATAGTAAATTTTATACTAGGTAAATTTTATCAAAATTAAAAAAAAA
>NW_006922877.1:99723-100790 GCF_000298275.1 Orycteropus afer afer | reverse complement strand
ACACATTAAAGAGGTCTTCTGCAGCATATTTACAGAGTGTGACACATAGTCTGACTTCTTGACTGGGGCTTCCATTGGGTTAAATGTGGATCCACGTAATAAGAAATTTTTGTAAACTTCAATCTTTTCTCCATTTTCGTGATGCTGCCTATTGGTCCACTTGTGAAGATTTTCTTTACATTAAGGTGTAATTTATACTGCAGACTGTAGTCTTTAATCTTCATCAGTAAGTGCTTTAAGTCATCTTCATTTTCAGTAAGCAAGATTGTGTCATCTGCATATTGCAGATTGTTAATAAATCTTCCTCCAATTTGATACCATGCTCTTCTTCATATAGTCCTGCTTCTCTGATTATTTGCTCAGCCTACAGGTTGAATAAGTATGGTGAAAGGATAAAACCCTTGCACACTCTATTCCTAATTTTGAACCATACAGTATCCCCTTGTTCAGTTCAAACAACAACCTCCTGATCTATGCACAGGTTCCTCATGAATACAATTAGATGTTCTGGAATTCCTTCTTCTCAACATCATCAGTAATTTTTTTTTTTTTTTTTTTTTTTTATGACCCACATAGTTGAATGCCTTTGCATAGTTAAAAAAACATAAGTAAACATATCTCTGGTATTCTTTCCTTTCAGCCAAGATCCCTCTCATAACAGCAATAATATCTCTCATTGCATGTCCTCTTCTGAATCCAGTTTACATTTCTGGAAGTTCTCTATCAATATACTGCTGCAACCATTTTTGAGTTATCTTCAGCAATATTTTACTTGTGTGTGATATTAATTATATTGTTCAATAATTTCCACTTTCTATTGGCTCACCTTTCTTTCCAATGGGTGCAAATATGGATCGCTTCCAGTCAGTTGGCCAGGTAGCTATCTTCCAAATTTCTTGGCATAGACCAATAAGTGCCTGCAGTACAGCATCCATTTGTTGAAACATTTTAATGGGTATTCCATCAATTCCTGGAGCCTTATTTTTTGCCAATTCCTTCAGTTCAACTTCAACTTCTTCTTTCAGTACCATTGGTTCTTAATCCTATGCCATCTCCTGAAATAGATG
>NW_006922877.1:96869-99228 GCF_000298275.1 Orycteropus afer afer | reverse complement strand
AAAAAAAAAAATCTCACTGCCATTGAGTTGGATACAACTCATAGGGACCCATCCTTGGGTTTCTGAGTAGGTTTTACTTAGGGAAGTAAATTGCCCAAACTTCCTTCTGAGGAGTGGTTGGTGGGTTTGAACCTCCAGCCTTCTCATTAGCAGTCAAATCCCTTAGGCACTATGTCAGCAGCGCTCCTCAAATCTGTATATAGGCATGGTATAATTATAACAGTGATAATATGGATATTCATTAAACAAAAACTTCCAGGCACATGGTTTATGTAAATATTTATGCTTATATTTATGTTACTAAATTAAAATATTTTTGAAAATATTTAAAGGATAATTGGTTGGGTGAGAGTAAAGCAATTCAATGTTCTGGTTCTTCATGAGTACAGGACAGAGGCAAAATTATAAATGTAACAAGTGAAGTAAATGTAGGGCATAGTGACACAGAACATCTCTCTTTTGTCTAGACTAATATCAGATAAGTATACTCATTAAAAACAATTGTTGTTAGGTGTCGTTAAGTCATTTCTGACACATAGTGACCCCATGCACAGCAGAACAAAACACTGCTTGATCCTGCACCAGCTTCATGACCCCTGCTATACTTGAGCCCATCATTGCAGCCACCATGTCAATCCATCTCGTTGAAGGCCTTCCCCTCTTTTGTCTACCCTATGCCCTACCAAGCATGACATTCTTCTCTAGGGAACAGTCCCTTCTGACAACATGACCAAAGTAGGTGAGATGAAGTCTGGCCATTCTCGCTTCCAAGGAGCATTTCAGGTGCACTTCCTCCAGGACAGATCTCTTAGTTCTTTTATTATTCCATGGTACTTTCAGCATTTTCGTCAACACCACAACTCAAAAGCATCAACTCTTCTTCAGTCTTCCTTATTCATCATACAGGTCTCACATGCATACAAGGAAATTGGAAATATCATAGCTTGTGTCCAGCACACTTTAGTCCTCAACCAGACATCCTTGCTGTCCAGCATTTGAAACAGTTCCTTCACAGTTGACCTTCCCAGAGCTACATGTCATTTAATGTCCTGACTGCTGCTTCCATTGGCATCAATTGCAGAACAAAGCAACGTGAAATTTTTGACAAGCTCAATCTTCTCTCCATTTATTGTGATGCTGCTCATTGGCCCCAGTTGTGAGGATTTTTGTTTTCTTTATATTGAGACATAATCCACTGCAGACTGTATTCTTCAACCCTCATCAGTAAGTGCCTCAAGTCATCCTCACTTTCAGCAAGTAAAGTTGTATCTTCTGCATATCTCAGGTTGTTAATGACTCTTCCTCCAATCCTGATGCCACATTTTTCTTCATATAGTCCAGCTTCTCGGATTATTTGCTCAGTATATAGATTGAATAAGTGTGGGGAAAGGATACAACCCTGACACAGTCCCTTCTAGATTTTAAACCGTGTACTATTTCCTTGTTCCATTCTAATGACAGCCTCCTGGTCAAGGTTCAGGTTCTTCATGAGTACAATCAAGTGTTTGGGAATTCCCATTCTTCTCAATGTCATCCATAATTTTTCATGATCCACACAATCAAATGCCTTTTCAGAGTCAATAAAACACAAATAAACATCTTTCTGGTATTCTTTGCCTTGAGTCAAGACCCATCTGAAACAGCTATGATATCCCTTGTTCCACGTCCTCTTCTGAATCTAGCTTGCACCTCTGGAAGTTCTCTGTCAATATACTGCTGGAAACGTTGTTTAATTACCTTCAGTAAAATCTTACTTCAGTGCGATATTAATGATACTGTTCTATACTTTCCACATTGTGTGAGATCACCTTTGGAATGGGTACAAATATGGATCTCTTCCGGTCAGTTGGCCAGGTAGCAGTCTTCTAAATCTCTTGGCATAACTGAGTCAGTGCCTCCAATGGGGTATCCATTTATTGAAATATCTCAATGAGTATTCTGTTAATTCCCAGAGCCTTGTTCCTCTCCAATTCTCTCATTGCAGCTTTGACTTCCTCTTTCAGTACCATTGGTTCTAGATCATATGTCACTTCCTGAAATGAAGATGGACCAGTTCTTTTTGGTACAATGACTCTGTATTCCTGCCACCTTCTCTTGAAGTTTCTGCATTATTCAATGTTTTGCCCATAGAATTCTCAACATTACAACTTGAGGTGTATTTATTTATTTATTTATTTTCAATTCTTTCACCTTGAGAAATGCCAAGCATGTTCTTCCCTTTTGGTTCTCAAACTCCAAGTCTTTGCACATTTCATTATAGTAATTGGTTTTGTCTGTTTGAGCTGCCCTTTGAAATCTTCTGTTCAGCTCTTTTACCTTGTCATTTCTTCCAATTTGCCTTAGCTACTCTCTGCTCAAG
>NW_006922877.1:94458-95019 GCF_000298275.1 Orycteropus afer afer | reverse complement strand
TCAACTGAAATCACTGTTTCTAATAAATTCTCATGTGTTCATAGACATCTATGCATATAAAAATAAATATATATGTATATATATATTGATTATATGTGTGAACAGAAAGATGGATACAGATTATGTACTAATTAATCACTATTCTTGAAGAAATTACAAGATAAAAAAGATGAACAGAAGATTTCAAAGAGCAGGTAGAGCAGACAAAGCCAATTACTATAATGAAATGTGCAAAGACTTTGAGTTAGAAAACTGAAAGGGAAGAACACACTCAGCATTTCTCAAGCTAAATGAACTGAGAAAAAAAATTAAGCCTTGAGTTGCAATATTGAAAGATTTTATGGGCAAAATATTGAATGATACAGGAAACATCAAAAGAAGATGGAAGGAAAATGCAGGGTCACTGTACCAAAAAGAAATGGTTGATGTTCATGCATTTCAAGAGTTGGCATATGATCAAGAACATACTGTACTGAAGGAGGAAGTTGAAGCTGCACTGAAGGAATTGGTGAAAAACAAGTCTCCAGGAATTGACAGAATACCCATTGAGGTATTTCAATA
>NW_006922877.1:90919-94198 GCF_000298275.1 Orycteropus afer afer | reverse complement strand
TTGCTAATGTCAGATAGATCTTGGTGTAAGCCAAAGCCTACCAGAAAGATGCAAAGGCATTTGATTGTGTGGATCATAACAAACTGTGGATGACATTGAGAAGAATGGAAATTCCAGAACACTTAATTGACTCCTGAGGAAACTGTACATTGACCAGAAGGCCGCCATTCGATCTGAACAAGGGAACACTGCATGGTTTAAAATCAAGAAGGGAGTGTATCAGTGTTGTATCCTTTCACCATACTTATTCAATCTTATACTGAACAAATAATCTGAGAAGCTGGACTATATGAGAAAAAAAAAAAACATGGAATCAAGATTGGAGGAAGTACCATTAACAACCTATGATATTCTCATGACACAACTTTCTTGCTGAAAGTGAAGATGACTTAAGGTACTTACTGATGAAGATTGAAGAATCCAGTCTGCAGTAAGGATTACATCTCAATATAAAGAAAAGAAAATAAAAATCCTCACAATTGGACTTATAAGCAGCCTCACAAAAAATGGAGAAAAGATTGAGGTTGTAAAAAAATTCACATTATTTGGTTCGGCAATTGATGCCAATGGAGGCAGCAGTCAGGATATGAGACAACATATAGCACTTGGCAAGTTGCCAAAGGACCTCTTTCAAGTGCTGAATGGCAAAAATGTCTCCTTGAGGACTAAGGTATGCCTGACACAAGCCATGGTATTTTCAGTCACCTCATATGAATGAGGGAGAAGGACAATGAATAAGGAAGACCAAAGAAGAGTTAGTGCTTTTGAGTTGTGGTGCTGGCAAAGAATATTGAAAGTACCGTGGACTGCTAAAAGAACTAACAGATCTGTCCTGGAGGAAGTGCACCTGAAATGCTCCTTGGAAGCGAGGATGACCAGACTTCCTCTCACCTACTTTGGTCATGTTGTCAGAAGGGACAATTCCCTGGAGAAGGATGTCATGCTTGGTAAGGTGAGAGTGGATGAAAGAGGGGAAGGCCTTTAACAAGATGGATTGACACAGTGGCTGCAACAATGGGCTCAAGGATAGCAAGGATCCTGGAGCTGGTGCTGGATTGGGCAGTGTTTCCTTCTGCTATGCACAAGTTCACTATGAGTCGGAAATGACTCAATAGCATCTAACAACAACAACAAACAATCAATATTCTTTTTAAAATGTGGAAGAAATTTTATATAAAAAACAAAACTAAAATCAAACTCATTGCTGTGGAGTCGATTCTGACTCATAGCTACCCCTCCTTGGGTTTCCAAGGCAGTATTTCTACCAAAGGAGCTCTGGTTGTGTAGTGACTAAGGCACTTGACTGCTAACCAGAAGGGTAGTGGTTCAAACCCACCAGCCAACTCCTCAGAAGGATGGTTGGGCAATCTATTTCCTTAGTAATACCACCTTGGAAACCCAAGGAGTGGTCGCTGTGAGTGGGCTCTGACTAGACAGCACATAACAACAACAATAACATCTCTATGGAGGTAGATTCCCCAGTCTTCCTTCCGAGGAGTGGCTGGTGGATTTGAACCACCAGCCTCTGGTTAGCAGTCAAATGCCTTAGGCACTACACCCCCAGGAGTTTGAAATTATCTAGCAGAAGGGTAACATGATAAAATAAGAAACTCTCATGTCTGTCATATTGCATGGCTAAGACAAAATAGATATCCAACCAGTACAATGGATATTAAAGAAAAAAAAAAAAGTAAAACCCCATATGTATATATCTCTGGGGTTTCACAAAGGATGGTGAATTTAGCATAAGTTTGACCAAAGGCAGAAATGGCATAAATTAAAAGGAAAAATAAATCACTTTCTAAAGTGAAAATGAAATATTCTCTTTATATTTTTAACATAAAAATAAACTTTAATTTACCACATCAATACATATAAGTGCTATATAACATTGCAGCTGTCTGGGCATCTGTAAATATAACAAGAAATAAAAAATAGAGCTATTTTTAATGAAATAAGCTGCCAGACGGTCATGACTCTCAATAGCGCTTACCAGAGAGATTTTCTTTGTCTTTAAGCATGAAAAAAGAAGGCATGCTTAATGACTCCTTAAGGATGATGGTTTGTTTTCAAATCTGCTTAGCAAAATGTTGTCTTTGGAGATGATTATTTCTATACACTGAGACTGGAATTTTGGGGTTCTTGTTTTTGTTACTGTTTTTTCTACAATCAAAAGAGAAATGTAATAAAGTGTACAAAGGAATAAAAAGCTTAACAAAGTATGCAAAAACAAACATGCTATTTTTATTTAAAACATTATCTTGTATTAATACCAACAAGAATAAATTAAGTACAAGTATTCAACATTTTCTCTTGATCTTCTAGTGGGATTTTATTTTCAAACAGATCTTTGCAATGCATTTGCATTACAAACAAAATGGATGGAATAGATTTTGATGAGTGTTTGAACCTGCTGATAGTGGTTTACACCTCAAAAGATAGGTACATAAAAAAACACATATAGGTTAGAATCTATGTTAATGATTCAATAATAATAATAATAAAATATGTGGATATTTTAAGGAATTGGAATGTAATATTAAACTGTCTGAAATTTTCTTGTTTCTCCTCCTTCTTAGCTCTAAAGAGAGTTAAATTATAATTATAAACTGTATGAGAATAAGAGTGGAAAACCGGTAGTGTTCAAATTGAGATAACCAAAATTGAGACATTTATAGAAACCTAGGCATTAGAGACATGCATTATCGACCTTTATGGATTGAATTGTTTCCTCCCAAAATACATGTTGCAATACTAACTTTATACCTATGTATATCATTCCATTTGGAAAAAAGTGTTTTTGTTATGTTAATTAGAAAAGTGTGGAGTGTGTTTTAAATGTAATCACATAGAAGATATAAAAAGAGCAGATTGAACACAGAAGCAAACAAGCACAGATGGGGAAGGTAGATGCCATGTCACATGAAGGTTGCCAAGGAATCAAGGAACAGAAGCTAAAAAGAGAAGAGTACCCACAGCCAGCACAGAGAGAAAGCCTTCCATTAGAGTCAGTGGTTTGAACCTAGACTTCTAGTCTCCTGTACTGTAAGAAAATTAATTTCTGCTTGTTAAAGTGACCTACTGTTATTTCTGTAGGAACAGCCAGCCCTCCATAACTAAGACAATCCTCCTAAAAAGAAAGAAATGTATTTTTAAATTTCTAGTTACCCAATATTAAAACTAACTCTACATTTTAAGACAGTAGGAAATTATTGATTTGACAGTGGTGTTAATATAATGATTTCTGCCATATGCTTTGCAATAAAGCATATGTAATGC
>NW_006922877.1:89918-90462 GCF_000298275.1 Orycteropus afer afer | reverse complement strand
GGATGGTGTACCAGTCACTAGGACTAATTATTTCCATGAATTTTGGTTTTCTTCATTCTTTTTTGCTCTGGATGAGGAGAGACCCATCATTACATCCAGATGACAGCTTGCTAGCTTTTAAGATCCCAGTCGCTACTTGCTAAAGTAGGAGGAGGAACAATGGTTTGTATAGTATGTTATGCCAACTGAGCTTGGTGTCCCCTGCGACTATGGTCCCAAGCCCACCTGTTCAACTCCTCAGTCCCTCTGGGTAGCTGGCTGTGACCAAACAATGACCACAACCTTGCTCCTTGTCAGCTCTACTATACACCTGGGAATTCTGATTATTCACATAAACTTATAGGACATTGTCTGCCAACGCTATATATGTTCTTGGATACACTCCCCATTTCATAGACATACATAATTGTCCAGCCTGTCCACCCATCTATCCTCCCATAGACCCATGCTAGCCTTCACTGACAACTCAGTACTGTATGTACAAAAAGGTTCATATTTGTTGTCTGTACCTCCCATGTACCTTTCTATGTCTTTCTCATCCTCA
>NW_006922877.1:81546-87812 GCF_000298275.1 Orycteropus afer afer | reverse complement strand
TGAAGAGCAGCCAAGGGTTATTCAGGCTCTTCTTGGTGATTTTTTTTATTGTTGGCCCATTTGGTGGAGAGGGAGGTAGTGGCTCTCGCTCAGTAAGTGGAGTTGCAGGAGATGTGGGTGTAGTTGTTTCTTATGGGGATTGTTGCTGTCTCCCACTCAGTGAGACAATAACTACACTTGAATAACCATCAAAAAACTAAAAGCACATGGACAAAAAACACACCATGTAATCACACAGGAATAGTACCAAAAAAAGAAAAAAGGGAAAAAAGAAGAAGAAAAAACAAGAAAACCTGCAATATCTGGGGACAGGACACTAAGAGAAAAAAAGTAGAGAAGGAAAATAATGAAGAAAAAAATGGGAAAAATGCAAAAAGAAAAACAAGGAACAGGGTTAACCATGAGAAAAAGGGGAAAAAAAAGGAAAAAAATATTTAAAAAAAAAAAAATCAACAGTAACAGGGAAAAGAAAAAAAGCTGAAAACTAGGACCTGGGCAGGGGCGAATAAGATTAATAGTAAAAAGGACAAAGGTATTAATAATAATAGTTGTTTTAAAACAGACAAATACAACAAAACTAATCACCAGAAAAAAAGAAAGAGAAAAAAGAAAAAAAATTGGTGGAGGACAGGGCAGGGCATCCAGGCTCTGTCTGAGCACACAGACTGTGATGGAGTTCCTGTGGTCCCAGAAGGTGGGTGGGAGTGAGAGATGGCTGCACTTCCATTCACCAAGTGGGTGTGGGGTATAAAAGTAACAAGAGGAATGTCACACCTTTTCAATTTTGCAGTTCCAGAGTATCCTTGGGGTTGCTGGAAAGCCAAACCTCTTCTTAAGCCCCTGGAATCTTGGAGAGCATTCTCTCTTTAAATATCCAAAATAGTCAAGCTGCTTGTAACATTCAAAATGGCGGCATCCTCCAGACCGGCACAAGTCCACAGCTCAATCTGCCTTTCCCTTCACTTTCTCGGTTTATTCCCCAGCCACCAGAGCAGTCCCCGTGCAGTCCCTGGCTAGCAGTGCTGATTTTTAGGTTAATTCTGTTGGACTCAAATTTGGAAAGGCGTGTCAGCGCGAGGAACGTGCCTCGACAATGCAAAAGCAAAAGAAAAGTTTATTTCCAAGCTCGAGCTGGGGTCTCTGCTTACACCAATGCAACGGTTTGGGCAAAGACCCTTTGCTCCTTTTGTTTTACATATTTATAGGATTTTCAAGGGGCAGTTACACAAGGTGGGGCTGAACATCAATGATTGGTGCAGGGGACAAGTTCTGTGATTTGGTGGTGACTGATAGGTGCAAGCTTGGAACTTTCCAGGCTTCTGACAAGGGAGGGGTTCCTCTCTGGTACTTTTCAGTCTCTGGCCTATCTGATTGGTCCAACTCGGAGGTTCTAACATTGTGATTTCCCTTAAGTTGGGTCTGTTACATTAAACTGAAACTTAAGTAATAACTGAAACTTAGGCCTACAAAGATTAAGCAAAAACTCATGTTTACTTGGTCCTTTAGCTTTGTTAAGGTTACTATAATCCTATTCCCTTACATTCCCCCCTTTTTCTTGTATCTTATGAGGAATCTTCACCATGGGTTACAGGAGATAAGGAATGATACTGTTGTCTCAGGACCATAAGTTGTACAGTATTAACTCTATTTTTTTTTTTTAAATGACATGTTTATTCATAATGTAGGGTCCAAATGTAAGTATAAGTATAAGAATTATACATCAACCTAGGAGAGTAGAAATTAAAGTAGTTAATCATGGGGAGTTCCTAAACTAAGACTCAAATAACCCTTCCTGTGCTTCACGTTTCTTTTTCCTTATGGCAAGTCCTTCTCACACTTTGGCCATTGATTCCCGAACTACCCCAGTATGGTCAGCATAGAAACAACATTCTTCTCCTAAAGCAGCACACAGTCCCCCCTGCTGGAGGAATAAGAGATCTAA
The DNA here is from genome assembly GCF_000298275.1 of Orycteropus afer afer. NCBI lineage: Eukaryota > Metazoa > Chordata > Mammalia > Tubulidentata > Orycteropodidae > Orycteropus > Orycteropus afer. Next base: position 85,870 of record NW_006922877.1, on the reverse strand, counting down.
ACCCCGTAGATTCTGTAACATTACTTCTGATAGTGAGGTTAGGGATTTCTCTAGATGGGAGATGAAAGCTTCTATTCTTTCAAGGTCTTCATCTATGGCTGCTCTTAAGGAATTCATGTTATGACTCTGCATAGTTAAGGAAGCTATTCCCATTCCTGTTCCTGCTAGGTCAAAAAGGGTGGCTAAACTAAAGGCTGCAGTTAGTGTTTCCCTTTTTATTCTTTTGTTCCCGCCCCAATATACATACATTTCTTCTTCTTGGTGATATAGGATAGGGGCAGTACAGTTACTAGTACACAATATTCTGAAGACTGATTGAATACCTTTGAATTTAAGCAGGGCAAGTGTCCAGTTTTTGAACAAAACCACCAGTTTCCTTCCCTGGGAAAAATCCAAGTAAAGGATGAATTTATTCCTATATAAGAAATGCAACGTTCCTGGGCTTGAGGGGGTGTTCCTAGACATATGCCTTTTCCGGTCATTCGTTGCATGGTGAGCCCTATTTTACGGTCCCTCCAGGAACAATTCTGTGGGTTCTGGTCAGAAGAATAACTAAAAGAGGAATTACTGCCTATTGCTTCATAAAAGGGAGGGTTTATATCATAACACAGCCAGTAAGCTTGAGTAAAGTTAGGATTAGTATGGTTAAGTGCTTTAAAAGCTGCTAGCAATACATTCCAGAGGGGATCCTTTCCCCGAGGATAATCCTGGACACTAGAGGTTACATATGGGGAGTTACTTGTGGTAGTTGGGATGATAGTATTGGTTGACACTTTAAAAATTCTATTTGAACTTATTCTACTAGTTAAATTCTGTTTTCCCGGGGGGTTCAATATCCTATTTGGTCTTATGGCTGTCTGAGCTACATTTTCTACTTCTAGTAGGATGGTTAATATTACAGAGGGCCACCCAGCCTGCCTGTCCCAGACTTGAAGGCCCCAATTGAACCCAGATCTCCACTTACTTATTTTCTTTTTTCCTGGTTCAGTGAATGAAACTTTCACTAAGTCACAATTATCATATTCTCCAAAAAGGCTGGTTGGGACAGGCTCTTCAAGGGAAACTTACATAGTCATCATTGTTTACCTGCCATTTCCATTCCTAGTCATTGGAGTTTACACAGCTCCAGCTTTTGCAAAAATACCAGGGGGCTCCCCCACATTGTCTGAGATTTCGTTTGTACCCAGGACAGGCAAAAAATCCAGTGCAGTATCTGCTAGTTGCTGCAGTAAAAAGAATATATTAGGCCACCACACATTAAGAGGGGTGGTGCAGTTGGTAAAGTTCAAGGTTTCATGTGTCAGTTCGTCATGAATACACCACGTGACTTTAAAGGGTTGATGTTTATTTGTGCTGATTACCAGGTGGTGGAGGTTCAAAGTGAGGATGAGAGTCTTAATTTCCATCGTAGGGAGTCAGCTAGATTTTCAACGGGTTCTCAGGATTTACAGATGTTTTTTAGCTTACTTGCGCTGATTGCTGTTCCGGTAGGTCAGCTTTTCCCGATATGGGAGTGATGTACTCAGGTGTTGACTCTATTTACCTTAAGGGCAGTAGGGGTTACAAGAACAACAACATAAGGTTCCTTCCATCTAGATTTTAGAGTGTTTCTCTGGTGTCTTTTTACCCACACCCAGTCTCCTGGTTCAATTCTATGGTCAATTGACCCTTATATATGGCTCAGAGCTTGGGTCACAATTCTTTCTGAATTATATGTAGTGTCTTCATTCCCATAATTAAATCTGTTGATAATCTCTCGGTACATTTTTCTAAGTTAGATATAATCGGGGTGGTGTTCCAGACATTATATCTAATGGGGTCAAATTCAGTGTGTAAGGGGTGTTCCTAGTCCAATAGAGTACAAAAGGAAGGAGGGTCACCCAGTCTCCGCCAGTTTCTATTGCCAATTTAGACAGAGTCTCCTTTAAGGTTCTATTCATTCTCTCTACCCGTCCTGAACTCTGAGGGTTGTATTCACAATGTAATTTCCAATTTACCCCCAGAGTCGAGGCTAAGCTCTGGATAACTTTACTTACAAAAGCTGGTTCATTATCTGATCCTAAAGTTCTGGGTACCCCATCTCTAGGTACTATTTCTTCTAAAATCTTCTTGATAACTATTACTGCTGTTTCTCTTTTAGTGAGGTAAGCTTCCACCCATCCTGAGAAAGTGTTTACCAACACTAGGAGATATTTTCTTGTTATGGTGTGTGAGTAGCTGCTCTTGGCTATGTCTCTGTCTACTACCTGGGTCCCATTCTAAATAAAGTAGTCCCGGGGGCAGGGGACTTCTCTCAGACAGAGGTGAGGGTGAGAGTTTGTGCCCCACCTCTGTAGGCTTCCAAGTTCTTTCCTGATGGCCCCTCTGTGACTGTGCCTGTCTTAGGTTTTCCTTTTTGAGGAATCTTACCCATCTTTGGCTAACCAGCCATCCTTCAGGGCCAAGCAGGGTGATGTGAGGGACGAGCAGTGCTCTGTGCTCATGCCCCTGTGGCTTTTATGCTCAATAGTTCTCGAGGGACCCAGGTTGGGCAGAGACAGAGTGCATGGCACCAGTGTTCGGGGGGGGGGTTAAGATATCCCTCATCTATTTCTAGGCTAATTCCTTCTGGTTCTGCTTGTTCTCTTTAGCTTGGAACTCTCATTCCTCTTTCCTTATCCTTTCTTCCTTTTCCTCTGGAGTTTCCCTAGTATTATACACCCTTTCGGCTACTCTCATCAAATCCTGTAAAGTCTGTTCATATAGTCTGTCTATTTTCTGAAGCTTTCTCCTAATATCAGGGGCTGCTTGATTTACAAAGGACAGGACTACTGCTGCTCTACTCTCATCAGCTTGTGGATCCACAGGGGTATACAGTCTAAATGCTTCCATAAGCCTCTCTAGATACGCTGCGTGACTTTCTGTGGGTTCCTGTCTGACTGAGTTTACCTTGGCCAAATTAGTCGGCTTTCTCGCTGCTGCTTGGAGACTGGCCATTAGAATCTGGCTGTACTTTCGGAGATGCTCCCTACCTTTCGTTTTCTCAAAATCCCAATCAGGATGAGTTAGAGGAAATCCAGCATCAATGAGGGTCTGAAGTGTAGTCGGATGCCCATGAGGGCCTGGAACCTGGACTCAGTCGAGTATGGTGGCAAGAATTTTTCCATCCAGTGATCCTTTCTGAGGCCAAACTACATTGAAGGTGGGCCACTCTGAGGAGTAAAAGGCTAATATTATCATGATCTATTTACACTGTACAAACACTGTTGATAAGCACCCAACAATTTCACAGTACATTACAATGTATTTACTTTAAAAATATATTCCTTTATAAAAGGTTCATAGAACACTGGCATATCAACATATGATAAAATTCTCAAAGCATGTCACCAATTTTGTGATAGTAAGAATGCTTCCAAGTGTTGCCAATTCCACCATCACAAGTTACCATTTGAGTTTTAAATACACACAGGTTTTAAATAAAAAATGAAATCTTCAGAGGAAAGGTCCTAGAACAATATTCATTAGTTAATTAACACAGGTAATTTCATGGAGATGTCATTAAAATAATTTACAATATCTACTTAATCTGTCCAAAGAAACATTTCAACAAGTTTCACAGTCTGGCCAATTCTTGTCATTTGTTGTTTTTCACTTTTTCTTCTTTACTGGTACTATCCCAGACAAGTTATATCCTCTGGTTTTAAACTTTGAAAAATGTTCAACCATTATTTGAAAAATGTTCAACCATTAGGGATAGAGGAGTGGTCTGTCCCTGTCCCATGTTAGACAATTTTACACACTGACTAAACACAAAAATGACAAGTGGCCACACAATCACAGACACCACTACTGACAGAACAAATATCCGATACACAGAGGACAAACAAATCTCGGCTGAAAACCAGTCACTGATGTGCCTGGTTCCCCTTGAAGGGGAACCGCTCTTACCGAATGACACTCACAGTTTGCTTGTCAACATGTGCTCTTACCGAATGGTGCCCACAGTCTGCCTGTCAGCATGGGGAAGAGGCTCCCTTCCCTAGCTTCTCCGGAATGTCCGCCAGTTCTGTAACCTGTTCTGAGGGACCAATATCCTTACGCAAAGGATGTAATTTGGTCCTGCCGGCTCCTGTTCCCCCAGACTTTCCCTATGTTGGGAGCAACGTTTCCCACTCTGAACTTTCCTTTCCCGGCCAATGCACCAAATGTTGGACCCGAATTTGGAAAGGAGCGTCGGCTCAAGGAATGTGACACTGACTCAACAATGCAAAAGCAAAGGAAAAGTTTATTTCCAAGCTCGAGCTGGGGTCTCTGCTTACACTGATGCAACGGTTTGGGCAAA
>NW_006922877.1:78524-79596 GCF_000298275.1 Orycteropus afer afer | reverse complement strand
ATAATCTATTTAAGTATAGTTTTGAAATGTGAAGCATTTTTAGTTTTTGTTTGTTTTGGTATATATGCATGAGTGTGTGTGTGTGACTGTGTGTGTGTGTGTGTGTGTGTGCCAGAAAGACAGACAGAGACAGAGACAGAGAGAGTGTATTGTGGATTGAATTTTGTCTCCCAAAAAAGATATGTTGGAGCCCTAACTTCTGTACCTGTGAATATAACCTTGTTTGGGCAGACAAAATTTGTCTATACAAATGTTATCAATTAAGGAATAAAGTCATATTGGAATGGGTAGAATGGTCTTAATCATAATCCATTATGAACGGTATGATATAATATTGGTTGACAGAGACAGAAATAGATTCACACACAGGGAGAAGTAACAATTGAGGATCCTTCTACAAACCAAGGAATGTCAAGAAACTCCTGAGTTTACCAGAGCTGAAAGAAACAAGGAAGGATATTCCTCTAGAACCAACAGAGAGAGGGAACCTAATCATTCCCACACCCTGAATTCTGACTTCTAGTCTCTAGAATTTTGAGAAAGTATATTTCTGTTCTTTAAAGCCACAAACACACAAACAAGCAAACAAAAATAACAGATTTTCTATCTCCTTAATTACATTATAAAACAGAAAAAAAAACCAAGCACTCTATATTTTTCAAATTTGCAACCTTAGCATCTCTCATCTTATTTTGTTGTTAGGTGTTGTTGAGTCATTTCCGACTCATAGTGAAACCCATGCACAGCAGAACAAAACACTGCCCGATCCCACACCACCTCCATGATCCCTGCTATACTTGAACCCATCATCACAGCCACTGTGTCAATCCATCTCTTTGAAGGTGTCCCCCTCTTTCATTGACCCTCCACCCTATCAAACATGACATCCTTCTCCAAGGAATGGTCCCTTTTGACAACATGACTAAAATAGGTGAGACGAAGTCTGGCCATTCTCGCTTCCAAGGAGCATTTTGGGTGCACTTCCTCCAGGCCAGATCTATTAGTTCTTTTAACAGTCCACGGTACTTTCAGCATTCTTTGCCAGCACCACAACTCAAAAGCATCAACTCTT
>NW_006922877.1:72336-75890 GCF_000298275.1 Orycteropus afer afer | reverse complement strand
TCAGTCTGTAAGCTGGGCTGATATCTGTGTACCATGTGCATCCCGCTAGGTTAGAAACACCAGTGGCTCAGCCTCAAAACACATCAACATGTCACCAAGGTAGGACAAACCAACAGACAGGTTTGTCTCCTTGTTGGAAACCTCTCCTACCACCCTTGCCTGGGTCCCTGTGGCTGACTCCTCCTCTGTTCAGATTCCTAGGCCTTTTATTCCCCTTTTTCCTGCTCTTTCACCCTGCTGCTTTGGGCATACCTGAGTTCCTCTCCTCACCTGGATCCCTGCAGCTGACTGCTCCTCTGTCTGAGTTCCTGGCTTTTTTATCCCCTTTCTCCCACTCTCCTGCACTGCTGCTTTGGGCATGCCTGAGTTCCCTCTCCTCACCTGGATCCCTGCGGCTGATCTCATCTTATAGATCCTCAAATAACATTTGTTTAACAAAAAAATTATCTTGTTACTCTTACTTAAAATCAAAAAGAAAAAGAATAAATTTAAGAAATCAAAGGCAATTTTTATGGCACAAATCGGTATGGTAATAATTTTAATGTCTAAATTAAATTGTATAGAAAAAATAATTAGCTTAATGTTTTTATAATGGGGAAAGTAGAAATTAAAAAGTATGAGATAATTTATTTTAATAACAATAATACAAATATTTATTTTAACTCATTGTTTTTGTATACTTAAGGAAGTCTTGTGAGATGAAGTATAAAGGCAGAAGATTTTTAACTACAAGATTGTTCCTTTTCTCTCTTAACTCCTGCTCCAAGTACACTGTATTCATGCATTTTTTTTATAAATAGTCCTTCAGTTTCCATATTTCCAATGTCAGTAAATATAAAGTAAATGATGACAAATATAGTCAATCTAAATATTTATATTGCATAAAACTTTTGCAATTGCCTCCTACTTTTACTAAGAATTGCTAGCTAAATAGGACTTCAGATATTCCTGTAGGCAAGGTGTTTTCAGAGAAAGTACTGGAGGTAAGAGAAGTTGAAATAATAAAACTAATTTATTCATTTAGTTTATTTAAAATTTACACATTGCCCAAAGCTAGCAGCGCAATGTACAGAACATATATTACAACCCTTAAATTGAACCTAGCACCAGAATGAAAGAAATAAATACTATAAAGAAAGACATTAATGGAAAAACTAGGTAAGACAAGAAAAGTGTAAGCTCTTTCTGAGATAATGCTCACTTCATCAGAGACTTATTTAAGTTCTAGAGATAATTTTTCTGCAGACACATAGCAGTTGGATACACACAATGGGTTTTTGGCTAAAAGTACATATTATTTAAATATTTATTTATATGTTTAAGGAATATGGTAAAATATGAAATTACTAATTGTCACATTAGAGGTGAATTAAAAACATTAATAACCTTGAATGTACTTGAAATTAACATGAATGATAGATGATATTATATTAAATATGCCATAGAATGAACATATCATAGACTAACAGAAGAACAAAAACAAAAAAATCCACCTTGAAAGAAGTAAAACCAGAATACTCCTAGAAGGAAGGAAGGCTAAACTTAGTCATACATATTTTAGTCATGTTATCAGTAGGGAACATTCCCTGGAGGGGGACATCATGCTAGGGAAAGTGGAGGGTTAGTGAAAATGAGGACCTTACACAAGATAGATTGATAAAGTGACTATAATAATCTGATCAAATAAAGCAATGATTGTGGAGTTGGTGTAGGACCAGACAGTGTTTCATTATATTGTACATAGGGTTACTATGAGTCCACATGATAACATGTAAAAACAACAACAATCTTGATTAAATACAATGTAAATATTGTCTAAATTGGGTATTTTTAGAAAGATAAAGCTACTCAAAATTAATAGCTAAATTTCTCCATGAAATCTTTCATAATATTTTTCAGTCAGATTTATTCCACATTATCAGTTATGTGTAATTCTTAACTGAAACCTTATTTGCAAATTTTTAATAACAGAATGGCATAGTAAGATTTAAAAAAAAAAAAAAAAAATGTTCCTGTGTCTAGGATATGAACTTTGCAATGGTTGGAATAGAGGCCCCAAAAGAGATATAACCAACTTCTAATTCCTTCAATTGTTATCACTTTTGAGGAGGAGGAAGAAAAAGTACTTGAATATGTAAATTAAGTTAAGAATCTTGAGATTATGAAATCATCCTGGATTATCCAGGTGGCTATAAAACAGAGGTAGAGTAGATAAACAGACAAGGAAAATGTATGTCCATACAGAACAGATGACGTGAAGATAGAGATTGGTGTCAACAAATACCAAGCATTACCAGCAGCCACCCGAAACTAGAGGAGAGGCTCAGAACAGATTGATCCCCGGAGCCTCTAGTGGGTGTGATATTCTGCAGATGCCTTTGTTTCAGATTTCTGGCTTCCAGAATAAACTTCTGTAGTGTTAAGATACCCATTTTGTGGTTTAAGCGTCCAAGTGTGGTAATTTTTACTGAAGCCATACACTGTTTTCATTTCTTCTTTGTATTTTTTAATGCTAATCTCTATCGTTTTAGTGTAGTCTCTATTCAGTGAGACAACTTTCTTTAATTTATTTGTTTTTCGTCTTTGAACTGTGATTTTCTTTAGCACTATGAACATGTTAAAATAGCTGATTTTTAACTCAAATACATGACTTTCTTCATGTGGACAACTTCTCTCTTTGTTTTTCTCTCTGTATATGCAATATATATATATTTTTTCCATACCTCATAAAGGTTTTTTTTTTTTTTAAGAAACTATAGGCTTTGTTCATAATGTCGCAAAAAATGAAATCAGATTCTCTCCCCTTCCTAGTTAGGACTTTTCTGCTTACTACAGTTTTTGTTTGGTGACTTTTTTCTGATCTGATTTTGTAAAATCTGTATTTTTTGTGGCCTCTGATGTCTGTGGTTCATTAGCTTAGAAAGTAGATTGTGACTGAAAAAATTTTACATTAAACATTTACAAAGAAACAAATAAAAGCAAACAAAAGAAACAATAACAATAAAAAAAAAAAATACCTCTCAGTCTTTGCTGAATGCCGTTGTGTGTGTAAGTTGGGATATGCCTTCAATAGAGCCAGGCAGTTTATATATAACTCTTTGTTTGACTTCATGTCCTGGATGCACTGATTCTGCAATTCAGTTGGAATGAGAGCATAGGACCTTCTCTGGGTTTTTTTAAACATGCTCCTGTTGTTGTTGTTATGTACCTTGCAGTTAGACATTCTCCTAGCCCTGACTATTGACGTGATCTTGCAGATCCCCAGGGACATACTAGAGATTTTAAGATCCCTTATAATGCAAAATATTTCATTTCTCAAATGAAATCCTCCCAAACTTGAGCTAATTGTTTGTTCCAACTGTTACCAAATGTACCAGGCAACAGCACTTATGCCTTTGCCTGTAAATATTTTTTTTTTCTTCTTCTTTTTATGTTTTTATTATTTTATTTTGATTTGGGTGAAGATTTACAGAGTAAATTCACTTTCCATACAGAAGTTCACATATACATTGTCACATGTCATTGACCACAGTTTACCACAATGCAACAGCTCC
>NW_006922877.1:54343-55475 GCF_000298275.1 Orycteropus afer afer | reverse complement strand
TTGAACCGCCAGCCTTCTGTTTAGCAGTCAAGTGCCTTAGGAACTATGCTACCAGAGCTCCCATATTATTTCATAGGAAAAGCAATAAACTTTTAAGATACAGAATTAAATTTAATGAAGCAAGTCTATATAAGTCATTGTGAATAAATCTCAAAAGGTGAAGAAAACACAAGTTGGAAAGTGATAGATAAACTGATAGTAGTAATGTAAATTTAAAAACACTAAAAGCAATAATGCATAATGTGTTATAAATATATTCAAATGACTGAAATAAAGCAAAATAGAATGACTGTTATTTCTAGATAGGGAAATTAGATGAAAAATATAGAGCTCATAGAGGAAGACTCATTAACAACCTGTGATATGCAGATGACACAGCTTCGGATGCTGAAAAGTGAGGATGACTTGAAGTACTTACTGATGAAGATTGAAGACTACAGTCTGAAGTATGGATTATACCTCAATATAAAGAAAACAAAATTCCTCAAAACTAGTCCAATGAACAGCTCTATGGTAGACAGAGAAAAGATTGAAATTATCAAGGACTCCATACTACTTGGTTCTACAATCAACACCATAGGAAGCATCACTCAAGACATCAAAAGACTTACTGCATTTGGTGAATATGCTTCAAAAGATCTCTTTCAAGTGATGAAGAACAAAGATGTCTTCTTGGACAATAAGGTGTACCTACCCCAAGCCAAGGTATTTTCAATCACCTCTTATGCATATGAGAGCTGGACAATGAATAAGGAAGACTGAAAAAGAGTTGATGCTTTTGAGTTTGGTGTTGGAGAAAAATGCTAAGAGTACCGTGAACTTCTAAAAGGACTAAAAAATCTATCCTGGAAGAAGTGCAGCTGAGATGCTCCTTAGAAGCGAGAATGGCCAGACTTTGTCTCACCTACTTTGTTCGTGTTTTTGGAAGGAACCGTTACCTGGCAAAGGATATCATGCATGGTAAAGTGGAAGGTCCAGGAAAAAGAGGAAGGCCTTCAACAAGATGGACTGACACAGTGACTACAAGGATGGGCTCAGGTATAGCAAGGATCCTGAGGCTGGCGCAAGACCCGGGCAGTGCATAGGGTCACTACAAGTCAAAGATGACTCGAGGGCATGTGACAACAACATT
>NW_006922877.1:50276-53308 GCF_000298275.1 Orycteropus afer afer | reverse complement strand
GTTCATCAAATAGGTTGAAATGTAGCCTCAGTATTGTTTTAAGTAAAAGTATATTAATAAGATATATTTGAGAGAGGAATAGTCCTTACTGACTTGAAAAAGCAGTTAGCAGGATCATTTCTTAAGTTTTACCTTTTTATGTGACGTATTCTTTATTAGAGGAGGTGAATAACTTGATGTACATTTCATACTGCCTTTGTTGCTGGTGATCCCCCCATATGTTTTTGAGTTTATTTCTAAGAATTCCTTATAGTTATGAGCAGATTGTTAGACTCTTTTCTTTTTCTTTCTTATCCTTTAGGACTACTGAAGCTTTGCATCTCTAAGAGTGTTTTTATAAATCTATGAAAAGAGAGGTATTGACAGAATAACCTAGACATCAGTAACTTTCAACAAATTCAGCCTATAATTAATGTGAGTAATTATTGTTGTTGTTGTTAGGTGTCATAGAGTTGTTTCCAACTCATAGGGACCCTATGCACAGCAGAACAAAATACTGCCTGATCCTGCTGCAGCTCCCTGATCCTTGCTATACTTCAGCCCATCGTAGTAGCCACCAAATCAGTCCATCTCGTTGAAGACCTTCCCCTCTTTCATCTATTCTCCACCTTACCAAGCATGACATCCTTCTCCAGGTAATTGTCCCTTCTGACAACATGACCAAAGTAGGTGAAATATAGTCTGGCCATTGTCTCTTCCAAGGAGCATTTCGTCTGCTCTTCCTTCAGGACAGATCTGTTAGTTCTTTTAGCAGTCCATGGTATTTTCAGTATTCTTTGCCAGCATCACAACTCAAAAACATCAAATCTTCTTCTGTCTTCCTGATTAATTGTCCAGCTCTCTCATGCATATGAGCTAATTGAAAATACCATGACTTGTGTCAGGCACACCTTAGTCCACAAGGAGACATCCTTGATTCCTGGCACTTGAAAGAGATCCTTTGCAGCCAACTTGCCCAGTGCTATACCTCATCTAATGTCCTTACTGCTGCTTCCATTGGTGTAGATTGTAGAACGAAGAAATATGAATTCTTTGACAAGCTCAAACTTTTTTCCATTTATAGTAATGCAGCTTATTGGTCTAGTTGTGAGGATTCTTGTTTTCTTTATATTGAGATATAATCCATACTTCAGACTGTATTCTTCAATTTCATCAGTAAGTGCCTCAAGTCATCCTCACTTTCAGCACTCAAAGTTTTGTTTTCAGTATATCACAGATTGTTAATGATTCTTCCTCCAATCCTGATGCCATGTTTTTCTTCATATAGTCCAGCCTTCTCCGATTATTTGCTCAGCATATAGATTGAATAAGTATGGGGAAAGGATACAACCCTGATGACCTCCCTTCTTGATTTTAAACCATGCAGTGTTCCCTTATTCAGTTTGAATGACAGCCTCCTGGTCAATGTACAGTTTCCTCATGAGTACAATTAAGTGTTTGGGAATTCCCATTCTTCTCAATGTTATCCACAATTTGTCATGACCACACAATAAAATGCCTTTGTATAGTCAATAAATCCCAAGTAAACATCCTTCTGGTATTTTCTGCCTTGAGCCAAGATCCGTCTGACAGCAGCTAGGATATCCCTTGTTCCACATACTCTTCTGAATCCAGGTTGCACATCTGGAAGTTCTCTGTCAAAATACTGTGACAACCATTTTTGAATTATCTTTGGTAAGATTTTACTTGCATGTGATATTAATGATGTTCAATAATTTCCACATTCTGTGGGATCATCTTTCTTTGAGATGGGTACAAATATGAATCTCTTCTAGTCAGTTGGTGAGGTAACTCTCTTCCAAATCTCTTGGCATAACAAAATGTGTGCTTCCAGTGGGCCAACTGTTGGTTGAAATATCTCAATGGGTATTCCGTCAATTCCTGGAGCCTTGTTCTTTGCCAATTCCTTCAATGCATTTTCGACTTCCTCCTTCAGTACCACTGGTTCCAGATCATATTCCAACTCCTGAAATGAATGAAGTTCTACCTGTTCTTTTTGGTACAATGATTCTGTGCATTCTTACCATCTTCTTTTGATGCTTCCTGCATCATTCAATATTTTGTCCATAGAATCTTTCAATATTGCAACTCAAGGCTTAATTGTTTTCCTCAGTTCTTTCAGCTTGAGAAATGCCAATCATGTTCTTCCCTTTTGGTTTTCTAACTCCAAGTATTTGATCATTTCATTATAGTAATTGGCTTTGTCTTCTGGAGCTGCTCTTTGAAATCGTTGGTTCAGCTCTTCTATCTTGTCATTTCTTGCATTTGCTTTAGCTGCTCTTCACTCAAAGGCTAGTTTCAGAGTCTCCCCTGTCATCCATTTTGGTCTTTTCTTCTTTCTTGTCTTTTTCGTGTCCTCTTGCTTTCTCCATGGATTATGCTCTTGAAGTTATCCCACAATTCACTGGTGTTCAATGCATCAATTCTATTCTTTAGATGGTTTCTAAATTCTGGATGAATATGTTCAAGATCAAATTTTGGCTCTCATGGACTTGTTTTAATTGTATTTAACTTAATGTTGAACTTGGATATGAGCAGTTGATGGTCTGTTCCACAATGAACTCCTGGTTTTGGCTGAAGATATTGGGCTTTTCATAGCCTCTTGTCACAGATGTAGTTAATCTGATTCCTGTGTGTTCCATCTGGCAATGTCCACATGTACAGCTGCTGTTTGTGTTGTTGAAGAATGGTATTTGCAATTAATAAGTCTTTGATCTTGCCAAATTCTACCATGCAAGTTCCAGCATTATTTCTATCACCAAGGGAAATTTTCCAACTACCAGTGATTCTTCTTTGTTTCTAACTTTTGCATTTCAGTCACCAGTGATAATTAACACATTCTGATTGCATGTTTGGTCAACTTCAGACTGCAGAAGTTGATAAAAATCTTCAAATTCTTCATCTTTGTCTTTGATGGTTGGTGTATAAATTTGAATAATAATAATAATATTAGAGGGTCTTCCTTGTAGGTGTATGGATATTATCCTATCAGTGACAGCTTTGTACTTCAGGACAGATCCTTAAGCATCCTT
>NW_006922877.1:47884-49251 GCF_000298275.1 Orycteropus afer afer | reverse complement strand
TTTCAATTATTATTTCCAAACATGACAAGTAACCACAGTATTTTATTTACTTTAAGACACTTTATTACTTCATTTTTACAATACTCCAACATTTTTTATGACAATTCCATAATAAGCTTAGTAAAATAACTGCTTTTCCATTCAAACTAACTGTTCTAGTTACCTAGAGCCACTCTGACAAGAATATGCCACAAATGTGATGGCCTTAATAAACAGGAGTTTATTCTCTTACAGTTTGGAGTCTTTAAGTCTAAGTTCAAAGTACCAGGATCTTTGTGAAAGCCCTTCGAATTTGGGTTTCAGCTTTGCCTCTTGCTCCTGGCCCACTGAAGCTAGAGGCATCTCTTCACTCAGGCAGTTACTGGCTGCTGAGGCTAACAAGCCCAAGGTCTACAAATGAAATGGCACATTCTCAATGTCACCAAACCACATGGCAGGCCATTAATTCAAGTCTATTGTAAGTCCCAAGGTTGGCACAGCATGGCAGGCTGCTGAACAATGACACAGCTATGTGTGCGGTCCATGCATGCCATAAACTACAAATCATCCCTAATGCTTCTCCTTATAAACAAGAAGCAGACCATAGCCCAAAGGCAGCTACTCCTCTGCCTGTGGTAGATCCCACCATGGAGTTGATTGCCAGTCTCATCATGGGGAACAACCAGCACCAGTTACCCAGCTACTCAACCAGGCCCGGCCAACCTGACGTATAAATTTAACCACCACACTAACCAAAAAGATGGATTGCAGGAATATCAATATTGTGGTATCTTAGGAAAATGTGACACACAATGTGACTTTACTAGTTCAATATAAAAATTTACCAAGAAAGCATATATAATTTGTAATATGTGTATTACAAAATTCAATCAAGGTAACTGAGATGTATATTCCTCAAGGTAACCTTAAGGAAGATAAAATTGAAATAAGTTTATAAAACAATCATTTGTATTGTGCACTGTTTGGAAAAACTTAATAAAAAATGGTAGAATTACTAAGAGAAAATGTGGAGATTCAGAATGTACCAATATTTCACTAGCACTGGTCAGAGAGTGTCCCATAAACAAATATTTTAACATCTTTAGTATCTCTCTGCAAATCAGAGATGGCTGCATGAAGCCATTATAATCATATTCAACTAGACAGTAATATATCCTACTTATTTTCTTTGATTTGATTCTATATTCATAAACACATCTCTCAATTTAAAGTGCCTTTTAAAATTATTTTAGAGGGAGAAATATGTAGCAGAGGAAAATCTTGTTCTAAGGTTGAAATAAATCTTTTATTGAACATTAATAGATTTCCATTCAGTATAAATATCAGTTCATTCGGTAAGGGTAAGGATATAAAAGATGGATTATTTT
>NW_006922877.1:44632-47614 GCF_000298275.1 Orycteropus afer afer | reverse complement strand
AATATTTTCTGTCTTGGTTTTCAAATCTTCATACTGAGAATATCTATTTCAACTACATTAAAGTAGTGTTAAATTTTCCAATTAATAAAATAAATATGATAGTTCCAGTAAGATGGCAGAATAAGCAGAAAGACTGCACAGATCCTCTTCAACAAAGAAAAGGGGAATCAATTAACCTAGACACAGAAGATAATACTAGACCCCTGAGCTTTGAAGGGAATGATATAGAAGTGGAATAAACTCCAAACTAGCAGAAGAATTTGCATGAAAACACCAAAAACAGAAACATACAGAGCTGTGGTCTGGCACAGACAGCTTAGATAATGCTGAGTAGTATTAGGACCTAAGAACTAACCTAAAAATCAGCACTGCTAGCCCGGGGCTGCAGGGAGGTCTGCTCTTGTGTCTGGTAAATAAAAGGGGAAGTAGCAAAGAGGAAGGCTGGTTGAGCTATGGACTTTCGTTTCTCTGAAGAGTGCAGCCATTTTAATGTTTACAAGAGGCTTGACCATTTGGATATTTAAAGAGACAGCATTCTCCTAGATTCCAGGGACTGAAGAACAGGCTCCACTTGTGGGAACCACAAGAACATTCTGGACACTGAGGAGAGGAAAGGTGCAACATCCCCCTTGTTACTCTTATATACCATACCCTTTTGGTGAACAGAAGAGATGCTGCCATTCCTCACTCCCACACCCACCTTCTAGGCCAGCAGGAACTGTATATCCCAGTCTGTGTGCTCAGATGGAGCCTGGGTGCCCTGCTCCACCCTGCCAGATTTTTTTTTTTTTCTTTTTTCTTTGTTTTAGTTTGTTTGTTTAAAAATTACCATTGTTATTATTACTTTTACCCTTTTTACTATCATTCTTTATTCTTCCCTTGCCAGGTTCACTTTTTCAGCTTTTTTTCTTTTCCCTGTTCCTGGTTCCAATTTTTTTTTTTTCCTTCCTCATGGGTAACTCTGTTCCTTGTTTTCCTTTTTGCATTTTTCCCTATTTTTTCTTCAATATTCTCCTTCTCTATCATTTTTCTCTTATTGCCCTCTCCTCAGATATTGCAGGGTTTTTTTTTTTCCCTTACTTTCTTTTTTTTTATTTTTTTGATTACTGTTCCTATATGATTATACACTGTGTTTTTTGTCCATTTGCTTTTACTTTTTTGATGGTTATCCAATGGTTATTTTGGT
Organism: Orycteropus afer afer; assembly: GCF_000298275.1. Lineage (NCBI taxonomy): Eukaryota > Metazoa > Chordata > Mammalia > Tubulidentata > Orycteropodidae > Orycteropus > Orycteropus afer. The sequence continues at coordinate 46,428 of NW_006922877.1, read as the reverse complement.
CTAACTGAGTAGAAAATAGCAACAGTCCCCATATGACACAACTACATCCATATCTCCTGCAGCTTCACTTACTGAGTGAGAGCCACCACTTCCTTCTCCACCAATAAGCCAATGATAGACAACCACCAAGAAGACCCTGACTCACCCTTAGCTGCTCTTCACAATCAGTTAACAGAGATCTAAATACAACAATGTCACCATGTCTCAGAGACAACAGATCATTACAATCCACACAAAGAACCAAAATAAAGTGGTAGAAACAAAGGAACAGGATACAGACCCAGAACTCATCCCTGAGGAAGAAACAGCATTGGAATTCCCTGATAAGAAATTCAACAGAATTATATTTAGGTATCTTGAAAGGATTGAGAGGCAGATCAAGGAAAACACAGACAAATCTCGAGAAGAATTTTGGAAGGAAACACAAGAACAAAATGACAAAATAAATGAAAAATTAGAAATGATTAAAAACCTACAAATAGAAATCCAGAAGAGCAATACTAAGTTGTTGGAAATTGCTAACACATTGAAAGGAGAAAGGAGTAGAATAGATGCAAAAGAAGACAGAATTAATGAGATTGAAGACAAATACCTGAAAACTTCTTTAGAAAAGGATCAATCAAAAAAATAATCAAGGACTTCCGGTAAGATGGAAGAATAGGCAGATAAGCAACACAGACCCTCTTCAACAAAGAAAAGAAAAACCAATTGACAGAGATACGGAAGATAATCCTGGAACCCTGAGCTTTGGAAGGAACTATACAGAGTGGATTAGGCACCAACTAGTGGAAAAACCTGAATGAAAACAGTGAGTACAGAGACTGTCGGAGCTGTGGACTGTCAGCTACTCTGACAACATCAATAGCGTGAATATTTCCAAATGGTGTTCAGACCTGAGAATTGACCTAAAGATCAGTCTCAGTCACAAAGGACTGCGGGGACAACTGCTCTGATGTCCTATGACTAGGAAGGGAAACAGCAAGGAGGAAGACAACCTGAGCTGTGGACCTTCTGCTGTCTGGAGGGCACAGCCATTTTGGATGTTTACACATGGAAGCAATTTTGGATATTTAAAGTGACTGAAGGTGCAGCCATTTTGAATATTTACAAGTGACAACCATTTTTTATTTTAAAGTGACAGCATTCTCATTTGGATTCCAGGAACCTAAGAACAGGCTCTGTTTGCCAGGATCTGCAAGGACATATGAGAGGCTGACAAAGGAAAAGAGACAGGCGGTGAGTGTATAAGTGTTGTCAAGTAGTGAATAGAAGAGCACAGCACAGTACCCTGATTATATACATAACATAAAAAGAAACAAAGAAAATGAAAACTGTGAGCAAGTCACTCCAAAATATAACCACAATTTAAATATAAACACAAAAAGTCGCAATCCCTTGGAGAAAATGGCATCACAGTCCACACAAAAAAGCAAGATAAAGCAGGAGAAACAAGGGACAATGATACAGACCCAAAACACATCCTTGAGGAAAAAGAAGCATTGGAACACCCCGATAAGGATTTCAAAAGAATCATATTTAGGTATCCTCAGAGGATTGAGAGACAGACCAAGGAAAACACAGAGAAAATCCTAGAAGAATTTTGGAACAAAATACAAGAACAAAATTACAAAATAAATGAAAAACTAGAAATGATTCTAAATCTACAGAAAGAAATCCAGAAGATAAATACTAAATCGTCAGAAATAGATAACACATTGAAAGGGCAAAAGAGTAGAAGTTATGAAATGGAAGACAGAATTAATGAGATTGAAGACAAATACCTGAATACTTCTTTG
>NW_006922877.1:42057-43632 GCF_000298275.1 Orycteropus afer afer | reverse complement strand
CCAGCAAAAATATTCAGCAACTACTAAAACAATAGCAATGAAGGAAGTGATAATATGATTCATAAACAAAATGAGTTCAGCATAGAAAATTACATGGAACAAAGAAATCGGCACACAAAAAAGCAAATGATAAAAATGACAGAAACAAATTCATATTTTCTGATAATTACATATCTGGTAAGGGACTTATCTCTAAGAATGATGGAAAATTTCAATGCAACAATACCAAAGGAATTAACAATCCAATTGAAAACTGGACATGATGAAGACATGAATAGACACTTCACCAAGGAAGATATTCAGGTGGCCAACAAACATATGAAGAAATGCTCACAATCATTAGCCATTAGAGAGATGCAAATCAAAACAACAATGGGATACCACCTTGCCCCATTACTAGCAGCAAAGTTTAACAAGACAGAAAATAACAAGTACTGGAGAGGATGCAGAGAGATTGGGACACTCAAACACTGCTGGTGGGATTGTAAAATGGTACAACCACTGTGGAAAGCACTATGGAGAATCCTTAAAAATTTGGAATTAGAAATACCATTTGACCCAGACATTCCATTACTAAGTATATATCTTAAAAAATTAGAGCCATGACAAGAACAGATATATGCATACCCATGTTCATCACACCACTACTTACAATAGCCAAAAGATGGAAACAACTTAGGTATCCATCAACTGAAGAATGGTTACCCAAACTATGGTGCATACACAGAATGTAATACTATGCAACCCTAAAGAATAATGTAGAATCTGCAAAATACCACATAAGGTGTATGAACTTAGAGGACATTATGCTGAGTGAAATAAATCAATCACAGAAGGACAAATATTGTATTAGTCCAGTATTGTAAGTGTCAGGAACAGGTTTACATATGGAAGGAAATTTTCATTGTTGATTACCAGGGGTAGTAGGGTAAGGTAGTGAACACTGTTAGGCATAGATAAGTATTAATTTGGGTGAAGAGAAGGGCAATATATCAAATTTGAGTGATCAACTTGGTGGCATTGAGGAAGAGGAAGATATAGAGAGGTACATGGGAAGTAGAGAGAACAAAGATAAACCCTTTTGCACATACAGTACTGTTTTCATTGAAGGCAATCATGGGCATACGGGTGGATAGATGGGTAGACAGGCTAAATTATTAGGTATGTCTATGAAGCGGGAACTGTACCCAAGACCATGTATAGGGTTGGCACACAATTGTTCTACAACTGTATTTGTATATTCTGTAAGAATCCCCAGGTGTAGAGTAGTAGAGCTAACAAGGGACAAAGTTGGAGTCACCTTCTGGTTACAGCTAGCTACCCAGAGGGAGTGAGTAGTTGAACCTGTGGACGCAGGATCATAGTCTCAGGGGACAACAAGCTCAATCGGCCTAACATACTACACAAAACATTGTTCCACCTCCTACTTGGGTGAGTAGCAACTGGGATCTTAAAAGCTTGCAAGTGATCATTTAGATGCAAGCATGGGTCTCTCCTTGTCCAGAGCAAAGAAGAATGAAGAAAATCAAAGATTCATGGAAACAGTTAGTCCAAGTGACTGGTATACCATGCGAT
>NW_006922877.1:40095-41585 GCF_000298275.1 Orycteropus afer afer | reverse complement strand
CACAGGGAAGAGGTAACTATGGGGAGGAAGTGGGAAGAGAGCTGTTGCACTGTGGGAAACTGCAAATGTCATGAGACAAAATGTGTATGAACTGCTGTAGGTAAAATGAATTTGCTCTGTAAACTTTCAGCCAAATCACAATTTAAAAAAAATAAAAAGAAAATAAATGTGAAATACTTGTGAAAGGTGCTATATAAAATAACACAAATAATATTTAATGATTATAAAACAAAAACAAAGAAAAGCAATGAATGAGGCAGTTAGTGGGTCTAATTAATCTGTATAAAACCTATCTTCTCATAGTTGAACAATGTCAGCTATATCACATGCAAGTAAAACCTTACTGAAGATAATTCAAAAATGTTTGCAGCAGTATATTGACAGAAAACTTCCAGAAATGGAAGCTGGATTCAGAAGGTGATGTGGAATGAGGGATATCATAGCTGATATCAGGTGGATCTTGGCTGAAAACAAAGAATAACAGAAATATACATACTTGTGTTTTATTGACTACAAAGGCACTCAATTGTGTGAATCATAACAAATTGTGGATAACATTGACTATAATGGGAATTCCAGAACACTTAATTGAGGTTGTAGTTCAAACAGAACAAGGAGATACTGCATGATTTACAATTAAGAAAGGAGTGCATCAGGGTTGTATCCTTTCATCATACTTATTCAATTTGTATGCTGAGCAAATAATCCAAGAAGCTGAAATATATGAAGAAAAACATGTTATCAGGATTGGAAGAAGACTCATTAACAACCTGAGATACACAAATGACATGACTTTGCTTACTGAAAGTTAGGATGACTTGAATCTCTTACTAATGAAGATTAAAGACTACAATCTGCAGTATGGATTACACCTCAATATAAAGAAAACAAACAAACAAACAAACAAAAACCTCACAACTGGACCTATAAGCAGCATCACAATGAATGGAGAAAAGACTGAAGTTGTCAAGGATTTCATATTACTTGGTTCTACAATCAACACCAATGGAAGCAGCAATCAAGACATCAAAAGACATATTGCATTGGGAAAATCTGTTGCAAAAGACCTCTTTCAAGCACTGAAGAGCAAAGACATCTCCTTGAAGACCAATATGTGCCTAACCCAAACCATATGTGTTGCAAGACCAAAGCTTTCAAGACCTTCATTTGCTGATGTGGTATCACTCACATTGAAGAGAAACAGCCGCAGACATCCAGATATCCAAACATATTTGTGCCCATTCCAAAGAAAGGTGATCTCACAGAATGTGGAAATTACAGAACAATATCACTAATATCGCACACAAGTAAGATCTTACTGAAGATAATTCAGAAATGTTTGCAGCAGTATATTGACAGAGAACTTCCAGAGGTTCAAGGTGGATTTAGAAGAGGACGTGGAACAAGGAATATCATAGCTGTTGTCAGATGGCTCTTGGCTCAAGGCAAAGAATACCAGAAAGATGTTTACTTGTGTTTTATTGACTATG
>NW_006922877.1:34547-39200 GCF_000298275.1 Orycteropus afer afer | reverse complement strand
AGGGGGAGGCCTTCAACGAGATGGATTGATATGGTGGCTGCAATGATGAGCTCAAGTATAGCAGGGATTGTGGGGCTGGCGCGGGATTGGGCAGTGTTTAGTTCTGCTGTGCATGGGGTCGCTATGAGTCAGAAATGACTTGATGGCACTTAACAACAACAACACAACAACAACCCAAACCATGATATTTTCCATTGCCTCATATGCATGTGAGAGGTGGACAATGAATAAGGAAGACTGAAGAAGAGTTGATGCTTTTGAGTTGTGCTACTGGCAAAGAATGCTGAAAATACTGTGGACTGCTAAAAGCACTAACAAATCTGTCCTGACAGAAGTGCTGCCAGAATACTCCTCGGAAGCAAGAATGGCCAGAGTATGTCTCACCTACTTTTGTCATGTCAGAAGGAACCATTCTCTGGAGAAGGACGTCATGCTTGGTAAATTGGAGGGTCAAAGAATGATGGGAAGGCCCCCAACAAGATGGATTGACACTGTGGCTGCAGTGATGGGCTCAGGTGTAGTAGGGATCATGAGGCTGGCACGGGACTGGGCAATGTTTTGTTCCATTGCTCATAAGGTTCCTGTGAGTCCGAGACAGCTTGATGGCACATAATAACAAAATCATCTCATAGTTTAAGACAATCTTCTGTAATTTCCTATTCAACTGATTTTTTTAAGATTTATTAAATTAGTAGAGCATATAAATTTTATCCAGGTCATTTACTTTTTTCTCTGTCTTTTTCACCAGGGTGTAAAACAACTGTTGCCAGATTACCATTAGTGACTGAATTGCCTTCTGTGGTGTAAATGTAAAGAGATTGTGGTTAACTATCCATAATATTTTTCCAGTGACTTAGAAAACAATCTAAGCCCTTGTGTGATCAGTTGTATGAGCTGCTTTAGAGTGTTGCATCTCACTCCAATCCTCTTAAAATCAGATCAGGGCTCATCACATGAGGTCAAATTTTAAATAATTAGTACATAATTACATGCTGCCATATTACACCATTACAATACTGCCAATGAGAATCAAGGCCTACCCATATTTGCATATATTTTTGGACCACACAACTCAATCTATGACATCATACTTCATCAATCTGAGGAATACTGAAAAAATAATCTGAGTAGCTAGACTATATGGAGAAGAACATGACATCAGAATTGGAGGAAGAGTCATTACAACCTGAGATATGCAGACGATATAATCTTACTTGCTGAAAACAAAGAGGACTTGAAACATTTACTGATGAAGATCACAGTCTGCAGACTTGGCATGCATTATATGTTAGCACAAAGAAACAAAAATCTTCATAATTGGACCAATAAACAGCATCACGGTAAAGGGAGAAAATATTGAAGTTGTCAAGCATATCAATTTACTTGGATCTATAACCAATATCCATCGAAGTAGCAGTCAAGAAATCAAATATTGCACTGGGAAAATCTCCTTAAAAGATCTCTTTAAAGGATTGAAAAGAAAGATGTCAACTTGAGGATTAATTAAGGTGTTCCTGATCCAACATAATATTTTCAAACAACTTATAAGAATGTGAAAGCTGAACAATGAATAAGGAAGACCAAAGAAGCATTGATGCCTTTGAATTGCAATGTTTGGAAAGAATACTGAATATACCATGGGTTGCTAGAACTGATACATCCATCTTGGTGGAAGTATAGACAAAATTTGCATTACAAGTGAGGATGGGGAGACTTTGCTCACATACTTTGAACATGACATTGGGAGAGACCAGTTCCTGGAAAATATCATCCTTGAAGATATGAAAGTAGAGGGTCATCTAAAAGAGGTAGACCATCAACAAGATGAATGGCACAGTGGGTGCAACAATAGTCTCAAACAGCAATAAATATGAAGATGGTGTAGGATTAGGAAGTTATTTGTTCTGTTTTACATAATGTTTCTGTGAGTTGGAACTGACTCAATGGCATGTGACAAAAATAATTTTGTTGTTTTTGCCTTTTATTGTACTCATATTTTTTATTTTAATTTTGTTTTTGTTATTGTCATTGTTGGTTTGTGTTGTAGGAGACACCTGTATTACAAAGTAGAACTTCTCCTTAATTTTTTTTTTTTTTGCTTTTTTAGGTGTGATCTTTAAAGAAGTGGTTTTCCAGAGTGAGTTGCTGTTGGGTGGGTTTGAAATTTTAATTTCCGGTAACCAGCCAAATGGCAAACTGTTTCCAACATTCAAGAACTTTTCTGGCCATTCTATTGATTTATTTTACTTAATACCTGAATTGCTAGCATGTCAAATAATTTATTTTTGTAATGTTTTCGTTGACATGACTTTCTACCACTGTCACACTGAACCCGAAAACCATTGAGATATCTTTATCTGCTGTGGCTTGATTTTAGTTAAAAATATGATTTTTGTTGGCTAGATTTTATTTAAAATATGATTTTTGCTGTTGTTAGGTATCCTCCAGTTGACTTGGACTCATTGAGTCCTTGTGAATAACGGAATGATATGTCACCTAATCCTATGCCACCTTCATGATCTTTGATATGCTTGAGTCCATTGTTGTAGGTATTGTATCAATTTATCTCTTTGAGGATTTCCCTCATTTTTGTTACTCTGCACATTAAGATTGGCAGTTCAATCCCACCAGCTACTCCACAAGAGAAAGATGTGGCAGTCTACTTTGGTAAAGATTTACAGTCTTAGGAACCCTCTGTGGCAGTTCTACTTTGTCCAATAGGTTTGCTATGAGTCAATATCCATTCTGTGACAATTAATTTTGGTATTTTACCAAATATGTTATTTTCCTTATGATGTATCTAAAGTAAGCAAGACAGTCTCACTATCTTAGCTTTTAGGGAACATTGTGGTCCTATTTTTTCTAAGATTGATTTTCTTTCTGTATTCCCAAGTATGTTCACTATTCTTCACCCACACCAAAATTTTAATGCCTCAATTCTTTTTTTTTTTTATTCTACAGTTTCACATCTATATGAGATGATTAAAAATTACTGTGCTTGGAGATAAATTAGTGGAAAAAATTCCTCAAAACTCATCATTATCATGAATCTTCAAAGACAAAGTACAATTTCTTAGTTTTCTCAATTATTCCTCTTATTTTCCACAAGCACATATGCATGATACCACACTAGACTTTCATTGTCATGCTTCTTACATGTTCAATAGCCTGAGTCACAGTAATGACACATCTTAATTCATTATTGTTATTAATATTCTTACACTGCTTTTCTATTTCTTTAATGTTTATATTGCTAGATCTATAAAAATTTCTGTGTACATTTCTGCCTAAAATAGATATTTTAGGCCAAAATTTTTCAAACAGGCCATATTTATACATGTGATTTATATTTATTGAAGTTAAAACCAAAAGCAACAGAGGTGCTTTCCTCATATTTTCTTGCTCTCTCAAATGTAAAAATTCTAATTTAATCCAATTCAGCTTTACTATTAAAATAACTTTAATCAATGATGCTTATCAATATTGAAACATATATTTTGAAAAAGGAGGGTGAGATAAACTTGAAGAATATTAGAACATTTTTATTTGGAATCTGTGAAAGTCATACATATTAATCAGAAAACTTAATGAAATATTGTCATATAATTACACATACACATAAACACACATCTTCCTTAAAAGTCAAATTACCCTTCTATGTTTGGAGAGATTCATAAGAATATAATTTTAAGGATTGAACATATATATGTAAGGGTTTAATACAGAGCCCTACACTTTCAAGTATGTCGTCATAGTCAGCAATCAGCCCAGTTGCTTTTCAATTAGTTGAGGTTACACAGTTTCATTTAATATTTGAATTATTCAGTTTAATTAAAATAACAAATTCAGATTTAAATGTGCTCAAAGGGGTAGAAACATTAATTTCAATTTTGAATGTAGCATTAAAAAAAATGTCCTCCAGCAGCCTAGAATTAAAAAATATTTGGGTTAAAATTTGAAAAGTTAGTAATTTGATGCTCAAAAAGAGTACCAAAATTAGAAATACTCGATAGACAATCTTATTAATACATTATAATTTCATAATTTATTTAATTTATTTACAAAGTAAAAGGCATAAGAAAGAAATGGATGCAACTCAAAACTCCTAAGTAATAAAAATGCTATAGTACAGTATAATATTTCAGAGAAAATGATTAATGCATTTATTTAGAAAGATATTTGCATATCAAGTAATGTAATGCATAATGGTGCTTAGTATTTGAAATCACATGCAAAAAGCACAAACATAGATATCTGAGAATATTTATGGAAAATATATGAGACTTATAGAGCTGAGAATACTCTGTCTTTATTTGGTAACTTCATTTGTATAATACATAACCTGTGAAGTATGAATTCTTATACCTTATTTTTTAAAAAATGGGACATCGATATAAGAAAATATTATTAGTATAACTGATCTTACATTTTAAAGTATATTTGTTACCTATTATTTCATTTTGTTACCTATATTAACAAAAGCATGGAGGAGCCCTCATGGTACAGTGTTAAACACTTGGCTGCTAACCAAATATCAGATGTTTGAACCCACCAGCCAATACGTAGGAGAGACATATGGCAGTCTTCTTCATTAAGGATTAAACCAAACCAAGCACAAGTCATCCAGTCAATTCTGAACCATAGTGGATCTCA
>NW_006922877.1:32808-33677 GCF_000298275.1 Orycteropus afer afer | reverse complement strand
TATAGGAACACCAGCCATCATAATCAGGTAGTTCCCAAAGTGCATTGGAGGTGACACCCTCACACTTCCTTTAGGTATGGATGCAATTGTCCTCATTCTTCCAAGTACTGTGGACCATGACCAGCTGAAAGAGTGAGTGGACTTTGGGTGGAGAAGGAGGGGCTCTTGTGTCCAGAATGGCAGGAACTGTGGGGGCCTGTGATTGGATTGTGTCTAAGGAGACTCTGGAACTGCACATCTAGATCCTTCTGAAGGAGTGACTTTAGGGGCACCCACTGCAGGTATAAAACAGTCACAGAGATATGTAGGTGGGTCCAGTGCCCTGGGGATAGGAGTGCGGCTGAGGTCTCAGAGGAGCCCCTCATAGAATTTGTTCCCCCATGCTTCCCTTCCTGCTCTGCTTGCCCCTGCCCCTATTTGGGAGCAAACACAAAACCAAAATAATATTTTTTGATGGTTACCAGGTATGGATGGGGAAGGGAGATTAAACTACTAACTACAGGGTAGACACATATTAACTTGAGTGAAGGAAAAAAAAGATGATTAAAAAAAAAAGAAAAGTATATTTTTTAATGTACTTTTCACAATCTAGTATTTAATTCTACTTTGGTACTTTCATCAATGGCTAACCCACATTCAGAATACTATTTACTGTTTATTATTGCTAGTAGTGGGAGCTGTGGTAGCGTAGTGCCTAAGGCACTTGACTGGTAACCAGAAGGCTGGCGGTTCCAACCCATCAGCCACTCCTCGGAAGGAAGATGGGGCAATCTACTTCCACAGTAATACTGCCTCGGAAACCCAAGGAGGGGTCGCTATGAGTCGGGTCCGACTCAACGGCAAGTAACAACAACAACAACAATTGTTGG
>NW_006922877.1:20722-29788 GCF_000298275.1 Orycteropus afer afer | reverse complement strand
ATTTATCTTTGTTATGTCATTAAGGTCATAAACCTAATCCCTCTGAGTGTTGTTGTTGTTAGGTGTGGTAGAATTCTGTCTGACTCATAACAACCCTATGTACAGCAGAACAAAACACTGCCCAATCCTGTGCCAGACTTATGATAGTTGGTATACCTAAGTCCATTGTTGTAATCACTGTGTCAATCCATCTTGTTAAAAGCCTTTCCCCTTCTTGTTGATTCTCCACTTTACCAAGCATGATATCCTTCTCCAGAGAATGGTCATTCCTGATAGGATCCCCAAAGTAGGTGAGACGAAGTCTGCCAGTCTCACTTCCAAGGAGCATTCTGACTGCACTTTTTCCATGGCAGATTTGTCAGTTCTTTTAGCAGTCCATAGTGCTTTCAGCATTCTTCACCAACACTACCATTCAAAAGCATCAACTCTTCTTCAGTCTTCTTTATTCATTGTAGAGCTCTTACATGCATGTGAGGTCATGGAAAAGACCATGGCTTGTGTCAGTTGCACCTTAGTCCTCAATGAGATATTTTTGTTCTTCAGCATTTGAAAGAGGTCTTTTGCAGCAGATTTCCCAATGCTATACATTGTTTGATATCTTGACTGCTGCTTCCATTAGTGTTAAGTGTAAAACCAAGTAATATGAAGTCTTTGACAACTTCAATCTTTTCTCCATTTATTGTGATGCTGCTCATTGGTCCAGTTGTAAGGATTTTTTTTTTTTTTTTTATACTGAGGTGTGATCTATATTACAGACTGTAGTCTTCAATCTTCATCAATAAGCGCTTCAAGTCATCCTCACTTTCAGCAGGCAAAGTTATGTTGTCTGCATATCACAGTATGTTAATAAGCCTTCCTTCAATACTGATGTCAAACTTTTTTCATACAGTCCAGGTCTTTGGATTATTTGCTCAGCATATAGATTGAATAATTATGGTGAAAGGATACAACCCTGGTGCACTCCCTTCCTGATCATAAGCCATGTAGTATCCCCCTGTTCTGTTCAAATGACAGCCTCCTGGTCTACATACTGGTTCCTCATGAGTACAATTAAGTGTTCTGGAATTCCCATTCTTCTCAATGTTATTTATAATTTAGTATGATCCACACAATCAAATGCTTTTGTATAGTCAATAAAACACAAGTTAAAAACTTTCTAATATTCTTTGCTTTCAGTCAAGATCCATCTGATGTCAGCTGATATTCCTTGTTCCACATCTGCTTCTGAATCCAGCTTGGTTTTCTGGAAGTTCCCAGTCAACATACTGCTACAACCATTTTTGGATTATCTTCAGTTAGATTTTACTTTCATGAGATATTAATTATATTGTTTGATATTTTCCACATTCTGTGGGATCCATTCCAGTCAGTTGACCAGGTAGCTGTCTTCCAAGTCTCTTGGCATAGCCAAGTGTGTGCCTCCAGCACAGCATCTATTTGTTGAAGCATCTCAGTGATTATTCTGTCAATTCCTGGAGCCTTGTTTTTTAGCCATTTCCTTCAGTGCAGCTTCAACTTCTTCCTTCAGTACCATTAGTTCTTGATCATATGCCACCTCTTGAAATGGATGAACATCAACCAATTCTTTTTGGTACTTTGACTATATTCCTTCCATCTTCTTTTGATGTTTACTGAATTATTCAATATTTTTTCCATAGCATCTTTCAATGTTGCAACTCAAGGCTTAAATTACTTCTTCAGTTCCTTCAGTTTGAGAAATGTTGACTGTATTCTTCCCTTTTGGCTTTCCAACTCCATGTCTTTGCACATTTCATTATAGTAAGTTGACTTTGTCTTCTTGAGTTGCCCTTTGAAATGTTCTTTTCAGCTCTTTATGTTGTCATTTCCTCCATTTATTTTAGCTACTCTTCATTCAAGAGCAAGTTTAAAAGTCTCTTCTGACATCCATTTTTGTATTTTCTTCCTTTCCTGTCTTTTTAAGGACCTTTTACTTTCTTCATGGATGAAGTTGTTGATATCATCCCAAAATTCCTCTGGTTTTTGGTCATTGATCTTCAATGCATCAAATCTATTCTTTAAATGGTCTCTAAATGCAAGAAGGATACAGTCAAGGTCGTATTTTGGCTCTCCTGGACTTGTTTTGTTGTCAGCAGCCTTCATGTTGAACTTGCTTATGAGCCGTTGATGATCTGTTCCACAATCAGCTCCTGGCCTTGTTTTAGCTGAAGATATTGAACCTTTTGCATTCCTGTGTCTTGCCACAGATGAAGTCAATTGGATTCCTGTGTACTCCTTCTGGTGAAGTCCATGTCTATAGCCCCCATTTGTGTTGTTGAAATAAGGATAAGTTGTTGGTCTTGCAAAATCCTATCATGCGATCTCTAGCATTATTTCTATCATTAAGGACAAATTTTCCAACTACTGGTGGTTCTTCTTTGTTTCTACCTTTGCATTCCTATCACCAGTGATAATCAGCACATCTTGGTTGCATGTTTGGTCAGTTTCAGACTGCAGAAGTTGGTAAATTTTTTCAATTTCCTCATCTTTGGCTTTGGTGTTAGGTGTGTAAATTTGTATAATAGTAGTATTAACTGGACTTCCTTGTAGGTGTATGGATATTATCCTATCATTGACAGCATTGTACTTCAGGATAGATCTTGAAACATTCTTTGTGATGATGAATGCCACTCCATTCCTTTTCAATTTGTCATTACCAGCATAGTAGATTATATGGTTGTCTGATTCTAAATGTCCAAAATCATTCCATTTCAGCTCACAAATGCCTAGAATATCAATCTTTATGGTTTCCATTTCATTTTTGACAACTTCCAATTTTCCTCAATTCTTACTTCATATATCCCATGTTCCTATCATGGATGTATGTTTGCAGCTGTTTCTTCTCATTTTGAGCCATGCCATATCAACAAATAGAGGTACTAGAAGTTCTAATTTATCCATATCATTAAGGTTGGCTCTTCCCTGATGAGGCGGCTCTTTCCAAGTTATATTTTGAGTGACTTTCAACCCATGGGAATCATCTTCTGGTACTCTATTGGAGATTGTTGCAGGGCTGTTCATAAAGTTGTCCAGTAATATATCAGACAGTCTTTCACTGCTATTAATAAGGGAATGCCCCCAGTCAGGAAGTGGGTGTCAGGAACAATGGCTGGAACAGGTAGGGGAAAAGTAGAGGGAATGCCAGGAAGTGAGCTGAATGGTTTGGAACCACTGAGGAAGACAAACTTCTCTGTCAGTTTGCCATATTGTGGTGGCTTGTGCATTGCTGTGAGGCTGGAGGCTTGGCACCAGTGTTTCATACACCAACAAGGTTGCCCATGGTGGACAGGTTTCAGCAGAGCTTCCAGACTGAGACTGACTCATAAGAAGGAAGAGGTCATCCACTTCTCAAAGAATTGGCTAATGAAAACCTAATCCCTCTGTGTAGTGTATTATAAAGGGGGTTAGGACTACAGTTGCAGAGTAACAGAGAGACATACGTAGGGCAGAAAGAGAGACCATGAGACTTCCTCTATGAACCAAGGAATATCAAGGAAAGCCAGGGACTACCAACTAGGGAGCACCTGCTCTAGATCCAACACCCTGGATTTGGACTTGTAGCCTCTCTAACTGTGAGAAAATAAATTTGTTTTTTAAAGCCACTTGTGCTATTTTTTACAGTAGCAGTAAATGAGAACACTGTAACACTGACATTATTAATGTATTTTATAATGATTATGGAATAAAACTAATAAAAGGATATTTTAAATAATTGATACAATCATAATAGAACAAAACAAAGACCAAGTCAATGGCACTGAGTTGGTCTTTGTTTTCTTTTATTATATCAATGATTTAAAATCTGTTTTTTAATTAGTTTAATTTTAATTAAAATTTTATTTTAATTAAAATCTCTTTTTAATCAGTTTAACTCTACTTTTTTTTAAAAAAAATAAGATGGTAATGTAAATAGATACTGAGTAATTTGTATTTCTTTCAAAGATGATAGGGGAATTTTTTCAAGTATTATGGTGATTCCCTACATTGAGTGTGAGGTAACATATGACTCTTTGGATTTTTTCAAACTCATTATCTTCTTAAGTATTGAAATGTATTGTTTTATCAGTATATTTATTTAGTGATTTACTGTATTAGTATTATTACATGCACCTCACACATAAGCAGAGGTGTTAAAAACTCTTATTAAATCACTGATGTTCTTCATAAGCTGTAGCATCTGATAATTATGAAAATACATTAATTCTGAGGAGGGATCTCCTCAGTTGTTCATTAATTTTCTAAAGGCTATATTTAAGTCATATTCAAAATAATTTTAGTATTTTGTCCCTGTATAACAATTTCTTCTTCTCATCTTCGAGTAATACAAATGTTATATGCCATATTTATTTTATACTGAAATAAATGTGACTGTTTCTTCACAATTGATGTTGAAAATAAACAAAAATATGAGGTATCCTCTTTATTCCACTATGTAATTATCTTCAGATTATCCTTTGCATATGTAATTAGTTATACCATTTACAATGACTCTTATGCACAACTCTGGAAAAAAAATTGAGTAGAACACAATTTTTATTTTAGCATAATCTATTGTTGTTGTTAAGTGCAGTTGAGTCTGCTCCAACTCATAGCTACCCTATGCACAACAGAAGGAAACACTATCTGGTCCTGTTCCAGACTCACAATCCCTGAGCCTATCGTTTCAGCCAATGTGTCAATAAATGTCACTGAGGGCCTTTCCCATCTTTGCTGACCCTCCACTTTATCAAGCATGACATCCTTCTCTAGGGAATGCTCCCTTCTGACAATATGACCAAAGTAAGTGAGATGAAGTCTGGCCTTTCTCACTTCCAATGAGCATTTCAACTGCACTTCCTCCAGGACAGATCTGTTAGTTCTTTTAGCAGTCTATGGGACTTTCAATATTCTTTGCCAACACCACAACTCAAAAGCATCAACTCTTCTTCAGTCTTCCTTGTTCATTGTCCAGTTCTCACATGCATATGAGGTGAGTGAAAATACCATGACTTGGGTTAGGTGCACCTTAGTCTTCAAGGAGAAATCTTTGCTCTTCAGCACTTGAAAGAAGTCTTTTGTAGCAGATTTGCCCAGTACAGCACTTCATCTGATGTTTTGGCTGCTATTTCCATTGGTGTTGATTGTGGAACCAAGTAATATGAAATCATTAACAATTTTCAATCTTTTTTTCACTTCTTGTGATGCTGTTTATTGGCCAGTTGTGGAGATCTTCATTTTCTTTATGTTGAGATGAAATTCACACTGCAGACTGAAGTGTTTAATCTTCACCAGTAAGTGCTTCAAGTCACCCTCAATTTCAGCAAGCGAAGTTGTGTCCTCTGTATATCACAGGTTTCTAATAAGCCTTCCTCCAATCCTGAAGCCATCTTTTTCTTCATATAAATCAGCTTCTCAGATTACTTCTTCAGCATAAAAAAAAAAAAAAAAACCTGTGCTGTCAAATTTCCTCCAACTCACAGTGACACCTCCTTGGGTTTTCGAGGAAGTATCATACAGATTGAATAAGTATGGTGAAAGAATATACCACTGACAAACTCCATTCTTGATTTTTAAACCATGATGCAGAATCCTATAGTTCTATTTCAACAACAGCCTCCTGGTCTATATACAGGTTCCTGATGAGCACAATCAAGTGTTCTGAAATTCCCATTCTTCTCAATGTTATCTATAATTTGTTATAATCCACAAATCAAATGCTTTTGCATAGTCAATAAAGTACAAGTAAATACCTTTCTGTTATTCTTTGCTTTCATCCAAGATCCATCTGACATCAGCTATGATATCCCTCATTCCATGTCCTTTTCTGAATCAAGCTTGCAGTTCTGGAAGTCCTGTGTTAGTATACTGCTGTAACTGTTTTTGGATTATCTTCAGCAAGATTTCACTTGTGTGTGGTATTAATGATATTATTTGATAATTTCCACATTCTATGGGATCATCTTTCTTTGGAGTGGGTATAAATTTTGATCTTTTCCAATCAGTTGGCCAGGTAGCTCTCTTCCAAATTTCTTGGCATACACTAGTGAGTACTTCCAGTGTGACATCTGTTTGTTGAAACATATCAATTGGTATGACATACATTCCTGGATCCTTGTTTTTCTCCACTTCTTTCAGTGCAGCTTCAACTTCTTCCTTCAATACAATTGGTTTTTAATCACATCCACCTCTTGAAATGGATGAACATTGACTGATTCTTTCTGGTACAGTGACTGTGTATCCCTACCATCTTCTTTTGATATTTTCTACATCATTCAATATTTTGTTCATAAAATATTTCAGTATTGCAACTTGCAGCTTGAATTTTTTCTTCAGTTGTTTAAGCCTGAGAAACAGCAAGAATGTTCTTTACTTTTGGTTGTCTGACTCTGTGTCTTTTCACATTTAATTATAATAATTGACTTTATCTTCTTGAGCTGCTCTTTGAAAACTTCTCTTCAGCTCTTTTGTTCTTTCTTCCAATTACTTTAGCTACTCTTTACTCAGGGACAAGTTTCAGAGTCTCTTCTGACATCCATTTTGGTCTTTTCTTCCTTTCCTGTCTTTTTAATAACCTTCTTTTGCTTTCTACATAGATGATGTTCTTGACGTCATCCCACAATTCCTCTGGTTTTCGGTCATTGGCTTTCAGTGCATCAAATCTAATTTTTTAGATAATTTCAAAATTCAGGAGGGATATATTCAAGGTCCTATTTTGGCTCTTGTGAACTTGTTTTAATTTTCTTCAGCTTCACCTTGAATTTTCATATGAGCATCTGATGGTCTGTTCCACAGTCAGCTTCTGGCCTTGTGTTTTGGCTGAAGATATTGAGCTTCTCCATCACACCTTGTCACAGATGTAGCCAATCAGATTCCTGTGTACTCCATCTGATGAAATCCATGTGTATAGCTGCCATTTGTGTTATTCAAAAAAAAGGTATTTGCAATGAAAGTCATCAGTCTTCCAAAATTCTATCATGCTATCTCCAGCATTATTTCTATCACCCAAGCCAAATTTGCCAACTATTGTTGATTCTTCTTTATTCCCAACTTTTGCATTCCAATCACTAGTGATAATCAATACATCTTGATTTCACATACAGTAAATTTCAGACTGCAGAAGTTGGTAGCAGAATCTAGAGGGAGTAATGAAATTGTAAAAGGTGTAGGGTTTAAACTCATTTTGCCAAGTATTTTATTCACTATTGAGAACTATTGTCAATGGGTCTCATCAAGAGTGTAAGGGGTGTAATAAAATTGGGAAAAGGTGAATAAAGCTCTTCCCATCTTCAACTCAATTACTGATATTATACTGCATCAATTATGATATATCTGGATACCTATATTGTTGTAGGGAGCTCTGGTAGCATAGTGGCTAAAACACTTGCCTGCTAACCAGACGGCTGGTGGTTCAAACCCACCAGACACTCCTCGAAAGGAAGATTGGGCAATCCTACTTCCGTAGTGATACTGCCTCGGAAACCCAAGGAGGGGTTGCTATGAGTCAGGTTTGACTCGACGGCACATAACAACAACAACAACATATTGTTGTAATACTATTTTCATATACAAAATCAAACCAAACTCACTGCTATCAAGTTTAGTACAATTCATAGAAAGCCCCTTTGGGTTTCTGAGACAGTAAATCTTTATGGAAGTATATTTCCCAGTCTTCCTTCCACAGAATACTGGTGGATTTGAATTGCCAGCTTTCTGTTTAGCAATCAAATGCATTAGGCCCTACACCACCAGAGCTCCTTCTATTGTCATATGTTGTTATTGTTGTTATGTGCCATCGAGTCAGACCAGACTCACAGCAATCCCTCCTTGGGGTTCTGAGGCAGTATCACTATGGAAGTAGATTGCTCAACTTTCCTTCCAAGGAGTGACTGGTGGGTTTGAACCTCCAATCATATAGTAGAAATAATTAATCAATTCCTTACAATCTAAAATTTAATCAGAATGTTAATGCTTTATTAGAAAGCAAGTCATGACAATATAGAATCAATTTATATGCATTGTTAATTCAATAATTGTTTACAAATTTGAGTTAGAATCAAAATATAATTCATAATTTTTGAAGTTTTCTTTTTGAAGCCTGTATTGAGGATGTATGGGTTAACTGAGAATTTTACCTCCCCCTTTTTCCCCCATCAGGTGCTATTTCAGTACTTCTAAAAATCAAATACAAGCGAAAGTAGATATTACTAGAAGCTTATTAAAATCCATCCTCAGAGTAATCCTACTTATCTGGAGCTTAAATGAAATAGGAAAGAAAAATAAAATGTAAGTTCAAAGCAAGCAAAGCAAAAAGGCTTATGCAAATAAAATAGAGTAATATGACATATTTAATTTTCCTTTTTGTAATGATAGAGTTTTGGCTGCAAAAACTGCATTATTTATCTAATCAGAAACTCTTGATGAGTTAAATATAAAGGACCATCTCTTTTAAATTTACCAGGACCTTTTTTATTATTCATACTATGTTGTGAGTTAAAATATTCAAGTTCTTATATTTGTTTTGATAATTATTTTTATTTGTCAACTTGGCAAGACTACCATGCCCAATTGTTTGTTACAAAGCTAGTTCAGATGTTGCTGTGCAGATATTTAGGTAAAATTAATATTTACAACCAGTTGACTATAGCTGATTATACTCCAAAATATGATGTGCCTCATCTAATTATGTGAAGGACTTAAAAGCAACAGCTGATGTTTCTTGTAGGAAGCAGTATTCTACCTCAAGATTGTAATGTAGATACTCTGAGCTTCCACCCTGTCACCTGGCCTACCAGTTTTGGACTCAAGACTGATGGAGTTTCCAGAATGCTGCCTATATTATAGACTTTGGACTTGCCAATCTCTAAAATCATGTGAGCCAATTCCTTATAATTTCTCTCCCTCTGTGTCTCCTTCTCTGTTTCTCTCCTCTCTCTCTCTCTCTCTCTGTGTACATATGTATTATACATACATACATGCATATGTATGTATATATTTATATATATTCCCTCCCCTCACTTATCAATATTTTTAGGTTTGAAAACCCAGGCCATTATGCAAAAATTGGCATTA
>NW_006922877.1:16295-19591 GCF_000298275.1 Orycteropus afer afer | reverse complement strand
AAAATTTTTAAATGGAAACATTCGAGAAGATGTTTTACAGTAACTTTCAACATTGGTGTAATAGCTCCTGATTTATGGAACACAAACCAGAGCAGAAATTTCGAAGTTAAGTTATACTTTAGAGTAACGGTTATCAAATGGAGTGCCCTTCACAGTTGTGTAATCAAACAGTGATTAAACTATAAAATGCTACAACTGAGTGAGCATACTGTTAGATGTTTATAAAACTTAACTTAAGCTCAGCAAGTTGTATAATATGGCGCAGTAAGCAAAAGGCTTAAAGTATCATGTAAGTAATAAAAAATGTTCATGCCTCAACTAGAAAATATGATGAAAAGAATATGGTCAGCTCTGTAAAACTGCCTCCTCAAAAAGTTATAAAGCACTTTGGTTACAAAGATAAGTATGGAATACTTGATATCATAACATTGCAGTGTAGTTATGTGGTAATGTTTGCTAACTGTAGTATTATTTTGGATCTTGTAGACACTTCAGAGGTGACAATATAGTTTTAGTATTTAAAATTGCACTAGGAAGACAAAAAAAAAAAAAAATGAGTAACAAACTACAAGGCATGACGATGATACCTTCTGACCTCTTCTAACTTTATAAGGGGAAGACAGAGTCACTATCAATAATGCAAGTTTTAGTCCTATGAGGCCCAACAAATCACCACCCTCCAATCTTTTTACTAACTCTGAGACCACCCATTCTTCCCACAGCACTCACTACTTCTCTATTGGTTTCAGCAATTAATTGCAATGGCCCGAGAGAACTCACAGACAATACTTATAATTATGGGGTTTATTAAGAAAAGTAACAGGTTACAAATGTTCAGGAAAGCACTCAGGAAACAATTCTTCGATCAGGATAGTCTCCCCTCTACTATGTTCTTAGCATGCCTCTCTGGCCCTTGGCCTCTTGGCCTGGCCTCTGCCCTCCTCAGGCAAGTATTTTACAAAGCTCTGTGTATACCCTACTCCTCCAGCAAGACATCTGCCCAGAGACACTCAGCTTTCATGCTCTGTGGGCCAAGTAAGCCCACTCTCATGCCTCTTGGTTCCACTGCGGCCATCTCTCACTTGGAGCATCTCAGCAGGGGCATCTGTACAGGGTGCTCTAGTACAGGTCTCAGGTCCAAGGACATGTTCCACTCCAACACCAGCTCGTCTTCCTTGATGGCAGAGAAATCCCCCCTTCTGCCTCTAAAAGATTCTTTTCAAGCCTGAAAGAATGACAAAACTAACGAATTCCAGCATCACAGTTCCATACACCTTATGTGCCTGGTCCCACCCAGTGTTCTAGTGGGTGTCACAAAAACTACTGCTTGAAAAGCCATATCAGGTAATTCATTACACCACACAAACTAATTAAGAATCTGTAATTTTCAACTTGATTTTCTATGTATATTTTATAGAAACGTATCCAGTCATATTCTCTTCACACAATTTCATAAATATGTCTGTATATTGCCTGAATAAAAGAATTTTTAAAAACTCTACTTGAAAGCCCAGGCACAAGATATATTTTTGAGGCTCAGTTTCTCTTCCACTTTGGTCTTAGAATCATCTTTGTATTCTTGCTAACACCTAACATATACTATTACTCCCATTCTTACAGTACAGTTTTTCCCCCATAGACACCATCAAAGAATTATTTACTTCTATTGACCTGATTGAGTTACATATCCATGCTGTTATTCACTTTTTCCATTTTCCACTAGTCATTCCCAGAATCTTCTATAGAATACTATGTTTTGACTTTGCAAGAGGCATAGTAACTATTCTGACTCTTTGAATATTTTCTTACTAGATCCTCTTAGTTTTATAAATGGAGCAATTAACTTCTCCAGAATTTGGCAGAAATATATTTTGATAAAAAATCAACCTGGTCTGCACATTCAGAGATAAACTTGACTGGTATTCTCAGCAAGGATAAATGATGGTATATTCAGATTTTAGGATAGATAAGAAAATTTTTTATACTATTCTAAGGAGAGAAAATGAAAAGTTGTAATTGAACAAGATAGAAAAAGATAAAGAGATAACCATATACTGTAAAAGGAGTTTTCTGAGCAAATAATCTGGTGTAGAGTGATAGGCCTACATTTATTTTAGACAAACATACATGAAAGTAAGTATTTTTATTTGATAATCCAGTAGTATAATATACATATCCATACTATTCAATTCCATGTAAATTCTCAAATAAATTTATAGATTTGAAGATCTTGTGGCTTAGTTTCTTTGTATGTAATGTAAGAATTAAAGAACTAATAGATCTAAACTGTTGAAACACCATGACACACACAAAACATCCAAGAATATTTTACTAATATAAAATGTTATTTTAAACAACAAAATCAAACCTAAAAAGAAAATATTTCAAATGCAAGTTACAGTCTCTGGTGTACAAATAGATTATTATGGTGTGGAAAGGTTGTGGTAGTTAAGGTTGTGTGTCGGCTTGGCTGGAGTGGTTTGGATTGCCTTGGCAGCTGGATATAATTACTCTCCCTGATGTGATTGTTAATCAACTCCATGGTGGAATCGGCTGTGAGCAGCTAAATATCTGCCTTCAGGGTATGGCCCAATTCCAGTATATAAAGACAAGTTTTGTGACAGGTCTCTAGTTTTTTGGCATATTTGGATCCCATATTTGCTCTAGTCTTCATGTCAGTGGCCTACCAGGTTGGCTGCCAATCTGGGATTTGTTCCTGGACTTGAACTAATGACCTTCTACTAATCTTGGGACTATGCCATTTTACTTGTCCATCTTGGGTTCATCAGTCTCAGCAGCCAGCAGCTGCATGAGTCAGAAAAAACCTACAGCTAAAGTAGGCCTAGAACAGGAAGCAGAACTGAAACCCAATGTCAAGGGGCCTTCACCCAGCTCCTAAAGCCAGGAGTCTGAACTTAGACTTCTAGCCTTCTAAATTGTAAGAGAATAAATTCTTATTGGTTAAACCCATCCACTGATGGTATTTTCTGTTATAGCAGCACTAGACTACCAATATAATTATTTATTTATTGCAGTAAAATCACATTAGATTTATCACACTGGTATGAATAAATATTTCAAACAAGACACAAAAAAGAAGTCTAATATACATGGCAGGGGGGATAAAAGCCAGGAACCCGGACAGAAGAGCAGCCAGCTCCAGGGTTACAGGTGTGGAGAGACACCTCAGGGACGCCCAGAGTAGCAGGTGGGAAGAGCAGAAGAAAGGGGATTAAAAGCCAGGAAGCCAGAGAGAAGAGCAATCAGCCAAAGGGATTATGTGAGGAGAGGAAACT
>NW_006922877.1:9221-10419 GCF_000298275.1 Orycteropus afer afer | reverse complement strand
TGCAGCTTCAACTTCTTCCTTCAATACCATTGGTTCTTGATCATATACCACCTCCTGAAATGGATCACCATCTACTATTTCTTTTTAGTACAATGACTCTGTATATTTCTTCTATCTTTTTTTTTTATTTTATTTTTCCTGCATCATTCAATATTTTGTCCGTAGAATCTTCCAATATTACAACTCAAGACTTGATGGAGTTGATCTGATTCCTGTGTACTCCAACTATCCATGTCCACATGTATACCCGTGGTTTGTGTTGCTGAAAAATGGTATTTTCAATGAATAAGTCATTGCTTTTGCAAAATTCTGTCATGCAATCTCCAGCATTATTTCTGTCAACAAGGCCATATTTTCCAAATACTGATGATTCTTCTTTGTTTCCAATTTTTTGCACTCAAGTCACCAGTGATAATCAACACATCTTGATTGCATGTTCACTCAATTTCAGACTGCAGAAGTTTGTAAAAATCTTTAATTTCCTTATCTTTGGCTTTAGTATTAACTTTTCTTTCTTGTAGGCATATAGATATTTTCCTATCACTGATAGCATTTCAGGATAGATCTTGAAACATTCTTTGTGAAAATGAATGCCACCCCTTTCCTCTTCGATTTGTCACTCCTGGTATATAGATTATATGGTTGTCTGATTCCCAGTGGCCAAAATCGGTCCATTCAGCTCACTAATGCCTAGGATATTGATCTTTAGCATTCTATTTCATTTTTTGCAACTTTTAATTTTCCTAGATTCACACGTCATATATTCCATGTTCTGTTTATCAGTGGATATCTGCTGCTATTTCTTCCCATTTTGAGTCATGCCACATCAACAAATGGAGGGCCTGAAAATTTTTCTCCATCCAACTCATTAAGGTCTGTTCTACTCTGAGGAGGCAACTCTTCCTCAGCTGTATTTTGAGTGCCTCCCAACCTGAGTGACTAATCTGGAATGCTTCAGTGCTATTCATAAAATTTTCCAACAACATATCCAAAAAATAATTCATTATGACCAAGTGAGTTTCATATCAGGTTTCCAAAGATGGTTCAACATTAGAAAATCATCTATCACATAAATAAAACAAAGAGCCCTATAATCATATCAATTGATCCAGAAAAGGCATTTGATAAAATCCAACTTTCATTCCTCACCAAAACTCTCAGCAAAAATTGAATGGAAGGGACATTCTGCAGCCTAAAA
>NW_006922877.1:6467-8389 GCF_000298275.1 Orycteropus afer afer | reverse complement strand
ATTGCCCAACCTTCCTTCCGAGGAGTGGCTGGTGGGTTTGAACTGCCAGCCTTCTGCTTAGCAGTCAAGTGCCTTAGGCACTATGCTACCAGAGCTCCTTCAACATTCTTTAAGGACATGGAAAAAACAATCACTAACTTTATGTGGAAAAGAAAGAGACCTGGGATAAGCAAAGCATTATTGAAGACGAAGAACTAAGTAGGAACTCTCATACTCTCAGATCTTAAAGCCTACTGTACAGCCACAATAGTCAAAACTTCATGTTATTCGCAAAATGACAGACACATAGACCAATGGAATAGAATTGAGAACCCAAAAATAGATCCATTGACCTATGGTCAGCTAATCTTTGACAAAAGTATGGAATCCATTAACTGGGGAAGAGATTGTTTGTTTATCAAGTGGTTCTGACAAAAGAGGATATCCATTTACAGAGAAATGAAGAAAGATCTGTACCAAACACCATACACAAAAACTATCTCCATATGGATCAGACTTAAATGTGAAACCTAAAATTATAAAGTTACTCAAGGAAAAATTAGGAGCCAATTTAGAGGCCCTAGTATATGGGCATAGATAGACTATCAAGCATAATCCAAATTGCACAAACAGCAGAAGATAAACTGGATGAAAGGAACCATCTAAAAATTAAAGTTTTATGTGTTTCCAAATACTTCTCTGAAAGACTAAAAAGAGAACCTACAGGTTGAGAAAAAAATACTTGAATATTCGGCAATGGCATATCTGACATGGGACTTTTCTCTAGAATTTATAGAAAACCCCAATACTTCAACAAAAAGAGTAACAATTAAAAACTTGGAATTTTAAATACTATTTGACCCAGCCATTCCATTACTAGGTATATATCCTAAAGAATTGAGAAGCAGTACAAGAACAGATATATGCACACCCATGTTCATCGCAGCATTATTTGCAATAGCAATAGATGTCTATCAACAGAAGAAAGGATAACCAAACTATGGTACACACATATAACGAAATGCTATGCAACCCTAAAGAAAAATGTAGAATCATCAAAACATCACATCATGTGGATGAATTTGGAGGACATTATGCTGAGTGAAATAAGTCATTCACAAAAGGACAAATATTAGCCATTTATTGTATAAAATCAAGGAAAGGTGTATATATGGAACAAAATTTGCTTTGTTGGTTAGAAGTTGTGGGAGGGGAGTGAAAGAAACACTGTTAGATAGGTAAAGACAAGTATTGATTTGGGTGAAGAGAAAGGCAATCTACCAAATGTGAGTAATCAACACAGTGACATTGAGGAAGAGGAAGAAAGAAAAGTGCACGAGAGGTACGGAAAACAAAGATGAACCCTTTTGCACATACAGTACTGCACTGTCAGTGAAAGCAACCATGGATATAAGGGCAGATAGATGGGTAGAACCACTGAGATATGGCCCCTACCTGCCCTTCAGGTCTGGAATTGAACTCACTCCTCTGGCTTCCAGCCAAAGAAAAGACAGGCATATAGGTGAACATTTACATTAGGTAGATACACTCCTTGGAGAGAACAATCATGGGAGAATAGAAAGGTTGTGTATAAACAGGGAGATAGCTCCGGGGCAGGAGCTCATGGGAGGGAAGGACACAGAGAAGAGATAACTATGGGGAGACAGTGTGAGAGGATCTGTTGCATTATGGGAAGTTGTGGTCAATGTCATGAGACAAAGTGTATGTGAGTTGCTGTATGGAAAGTGAATTTGCTCTGTAAACTTTCACCCAAATCACAATAAAAATCAAAAATAAATAAATAAAATAATTATAAAGTGCTGAAAACTTTTTTTTTTTAATTTTTCAGTAGAATAATATCTCCCCTAAAAAATTATGTAATGGATACCAATTTATATGCCTTAATGAAGTGGGAAAAATGGAGACATCAAAGATACATGATG
>NW_006922877.1:3132-6002 GCF_000298275.1 Orycteropus afer afer | reverse complement strand
TATTACATGGTATTTCATGTAATAACAATCATTCAATATTTCTTGCTTTGTGTCTGCTTATTTCACTTTACATTAAATTTTCAAGGTTTATGCATGTTGTCACATGTATCAGAATTTCATTTTTTTAAGGCTGAAAATTGTCCATCATATGTAAATATCATTTTCTGTTTATTTGCTCATCTTTGGATAGAAATTTTTTTTTTCCATCATTAGCTATTGTGAATATTGCTGATATAGTCATTAGTGTAAAAGTAACTTTTTGAGTCCATGCTTTTAATTCTATTGAATATATACCTGGATGTGTATTTGCTGTCAAAAATCTGTATGATTTTTTTTTGAAGAACTGCCAAACTTTTATAGCTGGGTGCTGCATCATTTTATATTCTCACCATGAGTATGTTGTTGTTGTTGTTATTTGCCATTGAGTCAGACCTGACTCATAGCTACCCCTCTTTGGGTTTCCAAGGTGGTATCACTACAGAAGTAGATTGCCCAACCTTCTGATGTGGTATCACTACAGAAGTAGATGGCTGGGGGGCTTGAAACTCTAGCTTTCTGGTTAGCAGTCAAGTGTCTTAAGCACTATGCTACCAGAGCTCCCCACCATGAGTAAGGAGGGTCTCAATTTCTCCATATCTTTACCAAAATTAATTTTTTGTCTCTGTTTTTGTTAATTTCATGATGCTTTTAGTAGGTATAAAGTGGTATCTTATTGTGGTTTTATGTGCATTTCCCTAAGGACTAGTGATATTGATCATCTTCTCATGTGCAAGGTGGTCTTATCTATATGTTCTTTGAAATATCTATTCAAATTTTTTGCTAGTTTTTAATTGTGTTGCTTGTCATTTTTTGTTGAATGGTACTAATTACTTATTAATTCTTGATACTAAGTCCTCATTATGATATTAAGTCCATATGATTTGTAAATATTTTCTCCCATTTTCTGTACTGTCTTTTTATTTTCTTGTTAACATATTATTATGAATAAATGTTTTTAGCTTTGATGAACTCCATTCCTTTCTTTCCCCCTGTTGTTACTGGTGCTGTTAGTGTTGTATCAAATAATTTACTGCAAAATATAAGCTAGTTTATAAAATTTACTCTCTTCTAACATTTTCTTAAGGTTTTAGCTCTTACAGTCAGGTTATTGATCTATTTTGAGTTGTTTTATTTTTCATATGTGTGTAGTAGGGATGTAAATTCATTCTTTTCTATGTGAATACCCATCACAAATTTGCTAAAGAGACTATTCTTTCCTTATTGAATGGATTTTACAACCTTGTCAAAATTCAATTAGCCATAAATGTATGTCTTTATTTCTGGATTCACAATTTCATACCATTAAAAGATTAAGCACTGACTATGAAACAGAAGGTTGTCATTTTGAACAAACTAAGAGGACCCTCAAGAGAAAGGACTGTGATCTATTTTAGAAGATAATAATTTTTAAAACTATGAAAAATGCAGCTCTAATCTACTCATGTGGTGTTGCCAAAAGTTAAGAGGGACTTAATGCAACTGTCAGTTTGTTCTCCTGTGGTGGCTTGCATGTTGCTGTTGTTGCTGTGAGACAAGAAGCTATGCCACTGGTGTTGCAAAATGCCAGCAGAGTTAACCATAGTGGAGAGGTTCCATCAGAGCCTCCACACTAAGACAGACTCAGAAAAAGGAAGAGGCCATCCACTTCTCAAAGAATTGGCCAGTGAAAACATTATGAAAAGCTTGGAAACACTATCTGATATATTACTATAAAACTTTATGAAAAGTCCTGAAACATTGTTTGATATAGCACTGGAAGATGAGCCCATCAGGTTGGAAAGTACTCAAAATATGGCTGGGAGAGAGGTGACTCCTCAGTGTAGCGATGATCTTAATCATGTGGATAGAGTGAAGCTTTTGGGACTTCTGATGGCTGATGTGGCATGACTCAAAATGAGTAGAAAAAGCTGAAAACATTAAAAACATTAATGATTGCAACATGAGATGTATGAAGTATGAATCTAGAAAAACTGAAGGTTGTAAAAAATGAAACAGAATGCATTAAGATCAATATCTTAGACATTGGTGAGCTTAAATGGACTGGTTTTGGCTATTTTGAATCAGACAAACATATGATCTACTATGCCAGGAATGACAAGTTGAAGAGGAATGGTATGGCATTCATCATCACAAAGACTGTTTCAAGATCTGCCCTAAAGTACAATGTTGTCAGTGATAGGATAATGTCCATAGCCCTACAAGGAAGATTAGTTAATACTACTATTATTTTAATCAATGCACAAACCACCAAAGACAAGGAAATTGAATATTTCTACCAACTTCTGCAGTATGAAATTGACCAAATATGTAATCAGGATGTGCTAATTATCACTAGTGACTGGAATGCAAGAGTTAGAAATAAGGAAAATTCACTGGAAAATATGGCCTTGGTGATAAAAATAATGCTGGAGATCGCATGACAGGATTTTACAAGACCAATGACTTATTCATTGCAAATATTTTCTTCAACAACATAAACAATGCCTATACACATGGACTTCACCAGATGAAATACACAGGAATCAGATTGACTATATCTGTGGCAAGAGGTGTCAAAGAAGTTCAATATCTTCAGCCAAAACAAGGCCAGGAGCTGATTGTGGAACAGACTATCAACTGCTCATATGCAATTTCAACTTGAAGTTGAAGACAATTCAAACAAGTCCACAATAACCAAAATATGACCTTGATAATATTCCTCCTGAATTTAGAGACTATCTAATGAATATATTTGATGCATTGAACAATAATGACTGAAAACCAGAGGAATTATAGGATCACATCAAAAACATCATCCATGAAGAAAGCAAGAGGTGGTTAAAAAGACAAGA
>NW_006922877.1:0-2522 GCF_000298275.1 Orycteropus afer afer | reverse complement strand
GAGGAAATTATTGAACAATATCATTAATATCACATGCAAGTAAAATCTTACTGAAGATAATTTAAAAAATGGTTGCAGCAGTATATTGACAGGCAAACTTCCAGAAATGCAAGCTGGATTCAGAAGAGGAAGTGGAATAAGGGATATCATTGCTGATACCAGATGGATTTTAGCTGAAAGCAAAGAATACCAGAAAGGTGTTTACTTATGTTTTGTTGACTATGAAAAATAATTTGATTCTGTGATCATAACAAATTATGGATAACACTGAGAAGAATGGTAATTCCCAAACACTTGATTGTACTCATTACGTACCTGTAGTAGATCAAGAGGCTGTTGTTTGAACAGAACAAAGACATACTACACAATTTTAAATTGGGAAGAGAGTGTGTCTGGGTTGTATCCTTTCACTATACTTATTCAATTGGTATGCTGAGCAAATAATCCAAGAAGCTGAATTATATGAAGAAGAACATGGCATCAGGATAGGAGGATGACTCAGTAAGAGCTTGTGATACACAAATGACACAACTTTGCTTGTGGAAAGTGAGGATGACTTGCAGCACTTAATGATGAAGATTGAAATTTTCAATCTGCAGTGTGGATTACATCTCATCATAAAGAAAATGAAAATCCTCACAACGGAACCAATAATCAGCATCACAATAAATGGAGAAAAGATTGAAGTTGTATATTACTAGGTTCCACAATGAACACCAATGGAAGCAACAGTCAATAGATCAGACCATGTATTATTGCACTGGACAAATCTGCTGCAAAAGATGTCTTTCAAGTGATGAAGATCAAAGATGTCTCCTTGAAGAGTAAATTACACCTAACCCAAGTCATGGTAGTCTCACTTGCCTCTTATGCATGTGAGAACTGGACAATGAATAAGGAATACCAAAGAAGAGTTGATGCTTTTTAGTTGTGGTGTTGGAGAAGAATACGAAGAGTACCATGTACTCCTAAAAAGATGAACAGATCTCTCTTGGAAGAAGTGCAGCTTGAATGCTCCTTGGAAGTGAGAATAACCAGACTTTGTCTCACCTACTTTGGTCATGTTGTCAGGAGGAAACATTCCCTGGAGAAGGATATCATGCTTGGTAAAGTGGAGTGTCAGTAAAGAAAGGGAAATCCCTCAACAAGATGGATTGACAAAGTGGCTGCCATGCTGGTCTCAAGTACAGCAAGGATCGTGATGCTGGCACAAGACCAGGCAGTGTCTCATTCTACTGTGCACAGGGTGTCTATGAGTCAGAGATGACTTGACGGCACCTAACATCAACAGCAAAGTAACTGGCTTGTATTTTTTGTTCTATATTTCTATCATTACCCATAACACACTCTTCTGACTATTGTAGCTTTGTAGTAAGTTTACATTTTGTGAAGTATGAATCTTGTTATTGTGTTCTTTTTCAAGTTTGTTTGGCTCTTCAGAAAACCTTGTAACTCCATATGAATTTGAGGGCAAACTTGTCCATTTCTGCAGAACAGGTTGTTGTAAACTTGACAGGGTTATGTGGATATCCTACTCCACTCATCTGTCAGTTTGTCATACCATGGTAGCTTGCATGTTGTTATGAGACTGGAAGTTATATCAAGAGTACCTCAAGTACTGTCAGGATTATCCATGGTGGACAAGTTTCAGCAGATTCCAGAATAAGATAGACTGGGAAGAATGATGGGGCCATCTACTTCTGAAAAAACTGGTGCTGAAATCCTGATAATAGCAGTGAAAAATTGTCTGACATATTACTGAAAATCTTTATGACTACTGCTGAAACATTGTGTGTATAGTTACAGGAGAAAAGCCCTTCAGATTGGAAGGCACTTAAAATAGGACTGGGGAAGAGGAACCTAATGATATGGATGTATTAAGCTTTTAAGAACTTCATATTCTGATGAGGCATGACTCAAAATAAAAAAGAAAAAGCTACAAATATTCATTAATAATCAGAATGTGGAGTGTATGAAGTATCAATCTAGGAAAATTGGAAGGTGTAAAAAATGAAGTGGAATATGTAAAGATGAGCTTAAATAGACTGATATTGGGAGTTTTGAATCAGAAAAGCATATGGTGCACTATGCTGGGAATGAGAAATTAAAGACGAATGGAATCACATTCATTGTCACAAAGAAAATTTCAAGATTTATCTTGAAAAGCATAGCTGTTGGTGATAGGAATATATCCATAGATCAATAAGGTAACCAGTTATTATTTCTATTATTCAAACTTATGCACCAACCACTAAAGGGAAAGATGAAAAAAATTGAAGATCTTTACAAACTTTTGTAATCTAAAATTGACCATAAATGCAATTAAGATTTATTGATACTTACTGTTTGTGTTAGATTGGGTTCCCTAGAGAAACACAAAAACCAGCAAAGCATGCTGTTGTTGTTGTTGTTAAGTGCCGTGGAGTCGTTTCCGACTCATAGCGACCCCATGCACAGCAGAACGAAACACTGCCCGATCCCACGCCAGCCCCACAATCCCTGCTATACTTGAGCCCATCATC
>NW_006922876.1:187893-188404 GCF_000298275.1 Orycteropus afer afer | reverse complement strand
GAATGGCCAGACTTCGTCTTGCTTACTTTGGTCATGTTGTCAGAAGGAACCATTCCCTGGAGAAAGATGTCATGCTTGGTAGGGTGGAGGGTCGATGAAAGAGGGGAAGGCCTTCAATGTGTTGGATTGACACGGTGGCTGTAATGATGGGCTCAAGTATAGCAGGGATCATAGAGCTAGCACAGGATCAGGCAGTGTTTGTTCTGCTGTTCATGAGGTCGTTATGAGTCAGAAATGACTCGATGGCACCTAACAACAACAACATAGTTGTGTTAGTTTTTGGGTTATGTCATCTTGTGTATTAATGGTCTGTTGCTATTTGCTATTATTGGTTCCCTGCTCCAAAGGACTCCCTTTAGTATCTCTTGTAATGTTGGTCTTGTTGTAATAAATTCCCTTAATTTTTGCTTCTCTGTAAATCTCCTAATTTCACCATCATATCTGAGGGAAAATTTTGCTGGGTACATAATTCTTCTTCAGAAATTTTTCTCTTTCAGGATTTTATATTTAT
>NW_006922876.1:181237-186168 GCF_000298275.1 Orycteropus afer afer | reverse complement strand
GAAAGATATACAGTAGGAAAATATGGCCTTGGTAATAGAAACAATGCTAGAAGTCCTATGATAGAATCTTGCAAAACCAAAGACCTATTCATTAGGAATGCCTTTCTTTTAGAACATAAATCTTGAAAATACTGTGGGATCTCACCAGATATTATACATACAAATCAAATTGAGCACATCTGTGGAAAGTTAAGATGGAGAAGCTCAATATCATCAGTAAAAACAAGGCCATTGGATGATTGTGTAATAAACCATCAAGAGCACATATACATGTCCAAGTTGAAGCTGAAGAAAATTAGAACAAGTGCTCAAAAGTAAAACTATAACCTTGAGTATGTTGTTGCATTTGTTCTTGTTATGTGCCGTAGAGTCAGACCTGACTCATAATGACCCCTCCTTGGGTTTCCGAGGCAGTATCACTATGGAAGTAGATTGACCCATCTTCCTTCCACCAAAATTTAAAGACCATTTCAAAAATACATTTGACACCCTAAACATTAATGTTCAAAGACCAGATGAGTTGTTCGATGACATCAAGGACCTCATATATGAAGAAAGCAAAGGAGATTTCAAAAGATGACTTGAGGATACAGAGTAAAGTATTATGGTGAGATTAGCAAAGACCTTGAGTTACAAAAATAAAACACAATAATACACTTGAAATAACTAGATTTTCTCAAGCAGAAAGAACTGAATTTCAATCTTTGTGTTCCAATATTAAAACATTCTATGGGCAAGATAGATAAAGTTGCTATGAGTCAGAATCCACTTAATGGCAGTGGGTTTGGTTTGGTTTTGGTTTATGGGCAAGATATTGCATGATGCAAGCAGTATCAAAAGAGGATGGAAGGAACTTGCAGAGTCACTGTTCCACTGTTTGCTCTTCAAACATTTCATGAGGTAATAGTATATGATCAAGAATTGTAGTTACTGAAAGAAAAAACCCAAGTTGCTTTGAAAGCATTGGTTAAAAACAAGCATGCATGTATTGATGGGATACCAATTGAGATGTTTCAACAAATGGATGCAATGTTGAAAGTGCTCAAGAAGTTTGGAAGACAGCTACTTGACCAATTAACTGGAAGCAATTAATATACTGGCTTATTCCAAAGAAAGATTATCAAATGGAATGAGGAAGTTATTGGAAAATATCATTACTATTACAGTCTGGTAAACTTTGCTGAAGATAATTCAAAAAAGCTGCAGCAATTCATCAACAGGTAACTGCCATAAATTCAAGCTAAATTTAGAAAAGGATGTGGAGCGAGGGATATCATTGCTGATTTCAGATGACTGGGCTGAAAGTAGAGTGTTCCAGAAAGATGTTTACTTGTGTCTGATTGTCTTTACAAAGATATTCAACTCTACAGATCATAACAAATTATGGATAACTTTTCAAAAAATGAGAATTCCAGAACACTTAATTGTGCTCATGAGGAATCTGTACAAAGAATATGTGGCAGATATTCAAACAGAACTAGAGGACACTGCATGGTTTAAAATCAAGAAAGGTGTGCACCAGGGCTGTATATTCTCAACATACTCAGTCAATATGTATCTGAGCAGATATCCAAGAAGGTGGGCTATATGAAAAATAACGAGTAATCAAGATCAGAAAAGGCACTTTAACAACCTGAGTTTGTAGATGACACAACATTGCTTGCTCAAAATGTAGAATATTTGAAGCAATTTTTATATATCAAAGATTATAGTCTTCAGGGGAGCTCTGGTGCCATCGTGCCTAAGGCATTTGACTGCTAACCTGAAGGCTGGCAGTTCAAACCCACCAGCCACTCTTTGGAAGGAATATTAGGCAATCTACTTCCATGGTGATAGTGCCTCAGAAACCCAAGGAGGGTGTGGTGTAGTAAATTACATAGTGTGGCTTTTTTAGTCATAAGTCTTTGTAAACTCTGTAGTGGAATTGGCTGTGAGCAACTGAGTAGATCCTGATTGTTAGTTATCCACCTGGTGTATTCCTGTTGGAAGCAGCACCAAGTAATTTTTTGGGAAGTTTGTTTTCTCTCAGGTGTATAGAACTCTGATGTTGGGATTGGTTACTTTGGCCACTCTCCCAAATTCAAAAAGAGCCCTCCAAAGGCAGAAGGAATCTCTCACTGATGGCTGAGAGATTTGAGAGACATGTACTTCTAGAAAGAGAGAGAGAGACATGAGAGACAAGCACTGCTGGGAGAGAGACTGAGAGAGCCTGTCAGCTGAAAGATGGCAGGCTGAGAGAGACTAAGCTTGTTCCTGAACTTTAATTGTAACCTGTTGCTTCCCTAAGAAAAAAAAAAAAACATAATCTGTGAGTTCTGTGTGGACACTGCAGTGAATTATTGAACCCAGCAGAGAGGTGGTGCGTGCTGTACGATAAACGGTTGGTGTCAGGGTTTGTGAAAGGGCTGGAGGAGGGTGGTATGTCTGGCCTCACGGGGATAGGCCTTGGGCTACTGATGGTGATTTTGTCTTCCTCTTGTGGGATTAGAGGAGGTCAGAAGATGCGGCCTCCTTGCACCTTTGGCAGAGAGGAAGCTATGAGTCAGATCCAACTCGACGGCAGTGAGTTATACTCTTCAGTATGGATTAAATCTCAACACGAACAAAACAAAAATCCTCACAAATGGACCAATAAACAATGTCAGGATGAATAGGGAAAAGATTTGATATTGTCAAGAATCACATTTTACTTGGATCTACAATCAACACTCATGGAAGCAGTGGTCAAGAAATCAGACTTTGTATTACACTGGTCCAATATGATGCAAAAGACCTCTGTAAAGTAGTGAAAGAGCCAAGATGTTACTTTGAAGACAAAGGTGCACCTGACTCAAACCATGGTATTTTCAGTAACCTCATATGCATATGAATACGGAAAACTGAAGAATAATTGATGTATTTGAATTGGGGTATTGGCAAAGAACACCGAAAATACCATGGCCTGCCACAAGAATAAACAATCTGTCTTAGAATAAATGCAGCTAGAATGCTCCTTAGAAGTGAGAATGATCAGAGTTGGTCTCTCATATTTTGATCATGTTATCAGAAAGGACCTGGAGAGGGATATCATGCTCTATAAAGGAGAAGGTCAGCAACAAAAAGGAAAGATCCTCAATGAGATGGATTGACACAGTGGTTGCAATGATGGGCTCAAGCATAGCAACGATTGTGAGGATGATACAACACTGGCTGTGTTTCATTCTGTTGTACATTAGGTCACTGTGAATCAGAGCTGAGTTGACTGTAACTAATAATAATAAAAACATAAAGAGTACATGCCTTTCATTCCCTACCTATTTCAAAGCATAATTTTTCATCCAAAATGAATGCTAAATATAACATAAATGCCTTTGTGATGGTAATATGGTATACTTTCAGAAAGATCTCATATATTTTTATTTTAATATGTATGTGTTTCAATTTCTTATTATTTTGTCCTACAACATTTTTCCCTCTGTGGAATTATTTTGCGCCCCCCTAGTTTTCTGTGTATTAGAATTACAATCTCAAAGATTGTGTGTACTGAACAATCCATTTATCTTTAAACATTTATTAAATGCCAACTATTTTATTAGGCAGATCACGTAGTCCTAAAGATAAGTAAATTAATGTTTAGTTGGTAAAGTTACCCTTCAAATATCTCACTGGCTACATGCAGTATGAATTTTTCTGTTTTTCACCACTTCATTATTGATATATTGAGTCATTAGAATCATGTACTAATCATTCCAACTGAATAGGAAAAAAATGTGATTTTATGATTATAAGAAAGTACATTGTAACAATTTTTTTGTGGCATGTGTGAGATAACCAGTACCTGAGAAAGTGAACTGCACATGGATTCTTCTACTGATAGGCTGAGTATATTATTGTATAGATGTTTTCCTTGAGTGTTCTCTCACTAATTATGGAGACTTGTTGGTGTAGTGCCTAAGGTACTTGACTGCTACCCAGAAGGCTGGTGGTTCAAACCCACCAGCCACTCCTCAGAAGGAAGGTTGGGCAATCTACTTCTGTAGTCATACCACCTTGGAATCCCAAGGAGGGGTTGCTATGAGTTGGACCTGTTTCAATGGCAGTGAGTTTGGCTTTCTGATATTTGGTGAGTATATAAGAGTGTTTAAAGTTGCTCAGTGTTAAAAATAAAAGTTAGTTGCAGTAGTCAAATCCCACATGTTAAAAGAAAAATAAAGCCAAGATTCATCTCTTATAATTGTGAGGAGAGACTAAGAAGGCAATTCCAATCACTGTGGATACATTTCCCTCTGGAATATATCAGAGTTCAAGCCTTTGGGAGATAGGCAACACAGATAAAATAACTGTCATACATCTTCTCTTTTTGTTACCAACATCTGCATTTGCCAAATCAAGATAGTAAAGAACAAAGTGATTTTTAAAGAAGATATATCACATTATTTGGGAGTCAGAGTTAACAGTGTTCACTTGATTAATACTCAGTAAACTTTCACCAGCAACTACATCAAAAACCTGTTGACTGCATCCATCTATACAACCTACACTTTAGTGAGTTTTAATTTTCTTGCATTATGGCTATTGTTTTAATTTCAGACAGAAAAGACTAGTTCAGAGGGAAAATTATTGTTTAAATCCTTTAATAAGAAAAGTTTCTAGTGATATCAAATTTGTATTTTAAGATCACTAAAACATCTAACTCCTGTGAGTATGTTACAGGAAAATAAATACTATTTTTGAGCATATTTTCTGAAACAGTAGCTCAGAAATAATTTAAGAGGCTTGATTGTTATAATAGAAAGTTGTTTTAGATTTTGAAACAGAAAGTGATGAAATTGTGCTTCAACATGACAGGGTGCCCAGCACCTATATGAAATGAATAATTATTTGAAACAATTAGAAACTGTTTATTTTAGTAATAGGAAGGAAATAATAAAGAGATTAAGGAAAAATTGAAC
>NW_006922876.1:178859-180082 GCF_000298275.1 Orycteropus afer afer | reverse complement strand
TCTCTCCTTTACTTCTTATCACATGTAATTAAGATCCATCCTTCTTATGCACAGGCTCCTTTGTTCTGAAAATCTGATGATAAGAAGCAGCATAGTAAACAGTGTCTTTATATCCATGAACTCATAATAACACTTACACACAGAAGGAAACCTTATTAACACAGAGTACATCTCACACATGTGAACAATGTACTTTTTTTTTTCTCCTTTTTCCATGGATGGAGAGAGTTTACCATTAAAGCTTAGCTTAATTGTTGATGTCTGCTGAACATTACACAGGAGCACATAGTATTCTTGATTCTTTAATCACGCTATGTTATTGTGTTGTTGTTGTTATTTGCTGTTGAGTCGGACCTGATCCATAGCGACCCATCCTTGGCTTTCTGAGGCAGTATCACTACAGAATTAGATTGCTCCATCTTCCTTCTGAGGAGGGGCTGGTGGGTTTGAACCACCAGCCTTCTGGTTAGCAGTCAAGTGCCTTAGCAACTATGCTACCAGAACTCCCTAATCATAGCAATCATACCATATGTATGTGAATGTGTGTGTGTATATATATATGTATATATGTATATATATCATATCTTTTTAAATCACAGAATTTTCTATGAAGAATGAATATCTCAGTGGTGACAGAATTTCATCTTGTGGGTTTTGCTGGCCCATGGAAGCTTCAGGTCTTTCAAGCTGGGATTTTCATACTAATTTACCTGGCAGCACTGATGGGGAATGGTCTCATTATCAGCATAACTTCTTGGGATCCATGTCTATGTACTCCAATGTATTTCTTCTTAAGGAATCTCTCCCTCTTTGATCTTTGCCTCATTTCTGCCGTTGTGCCCAAAACTATTGTCAATTCTTTTACTAACAGCAACTATATTTCTTTCCTTGGCTGTGCTGCACAGGTCTTTCTAGTGGCCTTTTCAGCAGCCACAGAGCTGTTCCTTCTCACTGCGATGTCCATTGACCGCTTTATTGCCATCTGCCATCCTCTACACTATGCGCTCCTTATGAAAAGGGACACATGTGTACAAATGACATCTCTAGCTTGTCTCAGTGGTGGTTTGATGTCTCTAATACATACAGCAAGTACCTTTTCTTTGTCCTACTGTGGACTCAATGAAATTAAACAATTCTTCTGTGATATTCCCCAATTGTTAGCTATTTCTTGCTCAGAGGATATAACTGCAGAAGTTGTGCTCATTATCATCAATGCAGTATTA
>NW_006922876.1:174947-175894 GCF_000298275.1 Orycteropus afer afer | reverse complement strand
TCCATTTGTTGATGTGGCACAACTCTAATTGAGGAGAAACAGCTAGAAACATCCATTAATAATCAGAACATGGAATGTACAAAGTATGAATCTAGGAAAATTGGAAGTTGCCAAAAATAAAATGGAACACATAAAGATCGATAACCTGTTAGGCATTAGTGAGCTGATATGGACCAGTTTTGGCCATTTTGAATCAGACAAATATATGATCTACTATGCTAGGAATGACAAATTGAAAAGGAATGACATGGCATTCATCATTGCAAATGATGTTTCAAGATCTGTCCTGAAGTACAATGTTGTCAGTTATAGGATAATATCCATATGCCTACAAGGAAGACCAGTTAATACTATGATTGTTCAAATTTACACACCAACCACCAAAGCCAAAGCTGAGGAAATTGAAGATTTGTATTTAACTTCTGCAGTGTAAAATTGACTGATGCTTTTGAGTTGTGGTGCTGGCAAAGAATGGTGAAAGTACCATGGACTTCTAAAAGGACTAACAAGTCTGTCCTGGAAGAAGTGAAGCCAGAATTTTCCTTGAAAGAGAGGATGGCTAGACTCTGTCTCACCTACTTTGGTCATGTTGTTAGAAGGGTCCATTCTCTGGAGAAGGATGTCATGCTTGGTAGGATGGAGAGTTGATGAAAGAGGGGAAGATATTCAACCAAATGGATTGACACAGTGGTTGTGGCAATGAGCTTAGGTATAGCAGAGATCGTGGGGCTGGGCAGCGCAGTGTTTCATTCTACTGTGCATATAGGGTCTCTACTATAAGGAGATGACTCGACGGCACTCAATAACAAAAATAAGGCCTATATTTTACATTCTATATATTTTATATTCTAAAATATTTATTCTATAGAAATGTTGTTGTTGTGGTTGTTGTTGTTGTTATATGCCATCGAGTAGGACAGACTCATAGTGACCCCTCCTTGGGGTTC
>NW_006922876.1:172100-173912 GCF_000298275.1 Orycteropus afer afer | reverse complement strand
CGAAAACCCAAGGAGGGGTCGCTATGAGTCGGGTCCCACTCGAAGGCACATAACAACAACAAGAACATATATATATACACCAAACTCACTGCCATAAAGTCAAATATGACTCATAGGAACTCCAATTGGTTTTCCAAGGTGGTAAATCTTTATGGATGCAGGTTGCCCAGTCTTTTGTCCACACAGTGGCTGGTGTGAACCAACAATCTTATTTTTAGCAGTCAAATGCCTTAGCAACTGGATCAACAGTGATATCTATATTGATATCAATATCAATAAGATATAGATACATATAAGTACACATATCTATGTAAATATGTACATATATGTATCTATATATATGTTATTAATATATCTATCTATCTATATCTATCTATCTATATATATATAAATGATGCATTAAAAAAAATCACTGCCATTGAGTCGAATCAGACTTATTATGACCCCTATTTGGGTTTCCAAAGAAGTATCTCTATGGCACTAGATTGCCCAATCTTCCTTCCAAAGAGTGGCTGGTGGGTTTGAACTGCCAGCCTTCTGGTTAGCAGTCAAATCCCTTAGGCACTGTCACCAGAGCTCCCAAATAATGCATGTTGTTGTTGTTGTTGTTATGTGCCGTTGAGTCGGCCCTGACTCATAGATAATAATAATGCATAGAATAATGCATAAATAAATAAATATAATATCATAAATAATGCATAGAATATCTTTAAATGATACATAGAACATCTTTTTCAAACCTCCAGATCCAGCATACATCTTTTCCAATCTTCATTATGCTCTTGAGTTTAAGTTTCCTATACTGCATCAAGGAACACACTGGTCTTAGATTCTGATTGAATTTGGCCAACAGAGGAACTTTCAGAAGAGCAGACAGAGGGAGTTAAATGTTGTCAGAGTTGTTTATTCTCCGGCTCTTTTTTAGTAAATGTCCATAGGCTAGTAGCATCGAACTACTGAAGCTCACTACTATTTTTCTTTTATCTTTTAACTACAATTTCCCTCAGCATTTCATACTTAAAAATTGTAGTGTTGTCCTGTTGTTACTAGTAGTAAATGTGTAAATATTTGCTTTGTCATTAATTATCTATTTTAAAATTCAGAGATTACTGTCTACTCAAAGGAGTAACCCATCATGTATTAGTTTCAGTAGAAAAATAGACCATAGATTTATACCCCAAATAGCACTAATATTGGAATGAACAATATTTCAACATGATAGAGTTATACACATGTTAAACTTTTAAAGATAATTTAAAAACTCACAAATATTAAGAAGCTATACATGGCAAGCAAGTATATTAAGGGAGTTTAAAAAAAGAACAAAAGTCACATATATCAACTAAATATAAAAATATTTATAAATATTTAGATAAAAAATTCAATAGATTACTTATATAAAATAATATGCACAGTTGAAGAGTAATATGTAAAACTGACAAGCAATATGGAAAAAAAAATGTTAAGCAGATTACACAAAATTTTGGAATAGCATAAAATGTGAAAACGAGGTAAGAGGTATGGAAGACAGAATGATACTACATTATGCTGTCTCATCTGATTCTTGGTCTGAAAGTTGTTGCCTTCAAGTCTGTTCCTACTCATTGTGATCTTTCATGTAACAGACCAAAATGTTGACTGGTCCTGGGTCATCTTCATGATCATTCGGTAATTTCAGTCCATTGTTGTGGCTATTAATCTCAAAGTATTTTCCCACACAATACTTCAATACTTATTAATGACCAAAACAAACAAACAAACTCATTGCCACCCAGTCCATTCTAACTCATAGCAACCCTTTTGATTTCCAAG
>NW_006922876.1:170361-171611 GCF_000298275.1 Orycteropus afer afer | reverse complement strand
CTCCCATCCCTGGTAACCAATGAAGAAAGTTTCCTTCCGTGTATAAACTTTTACTTGACTTTTTACAATAGTGGACTAATACAATATTTATCCTTCTGTAATTGACTTATTTGACTCACACAATGTCCTCCAACTCCATCCATGTTATGTGGTGTTTTGGAGACTCCACATTATTCTTTAAGGTTGCATAATATCCCATTGTGTGTTTGCACTGCAGTTTGTTGATTCATTCCTCACTCAGTGAGTACTTAGGTTGTTTCCATCTCTTTGCTATTGTGAATAGTGCTAGGTAGAACATGGGTGTTCATGTATCTGCTTGTGTTCAGCTTCTCCTTTCTTTAGGATATACCTCATAATGACATTGCTCGATCAAATGATATTTTTATTTCCAACTTTTTAAGGAATAGTGGCTAAGGCACTTGCCTGCTAACCAGAAGGCTGACGGTTCAAACCCACCAGCCACTCCTCGGAAGGAAGGTTGGGCAATCCTACTTCCACAGTGACACTGCCTCGGAAACCCAAGGAGGGGTCACTATGAGTCGGGGCCGACTCGACGGCACATAACAACAACAACAGTTATATATGAGGGGGCCTAGTAGTCCTTTGGTTAATGTACTTGGCTGCTTATCAAAATATCAAGACTTTGAATCTGCTAGCGATTCACCAGTTTAAATAAATGCCAGGCTGCTTCTCTAAATATTTACAAAGTTGGAAACCCTATGGGACACTTCCACTCTGTCCAATAGGATTGCTGTGTTTCAGAATTGACTTGACAACAATGGGATGGCTGTTAATGATATGGTTTCTTTATTTTGTTTTCATAGTTTATTTGACACATGTACATTATCTGTAGTAAGGTTTCTGTTCACATTTTTTTTTTCTTTTT
Organism: Orycteropus afer afer; assembly: GCF_000298275.1. NCBI lineage: Eukaryota > Metazoa > Chordata > Mammalia > Tubulidentata > Orycteropodidae > Orycteropus > Orycteropus afer. The sequence continues at coordinate 170,725 of NW_006922876.1, read as the reverse complement.
ATAACTTGTTTGTTTACATATTGTTTTCTCTACTTTGAAAAAAAACTGAGAAAAGATTGAAGAATCAAAAATTTCTTATCACTTGGTCTACAATCAACACCAGTGGAAGAAGCAGTTAAGAAATCAGATGAGGTATTGCACTGGGAAAATCTGCTGCAAAAGACCTCTTTAAAGTGCTGAAGAGCAAAATTTCTCCTTGAAGACTTAGGTGCAGCTGACCCAAGCCATGGTATTTTCAATCACTTCATATGCATGTAAGTGGTGGACAATGAATAAGGAAGATTGAAGAAGAGTTGATGCTTTTGAATTGTATGTCGGAAAATAATACTGAAAGTACCATGAACAGCCAGAAAAATGAACTAAT
>NW_006922876.1:166485-169456 GCF_000298275.1 Orycteropus afer afer | reverse complement strand
AGTTGCTGCAACAATGTCTTAGGCATAGTGATAACTGTAAGGATGACACAGGACCAGGCAATGTTTTGCCCTTTTGAACATGATGTCACTATGTGTTGGAATCAACTCAATGGCCCCCAAAACAACATATTTTATTCAGTATTTGTATTTATTTTTTGTGAACCGAAATAGAATAGCACTATGGCATTGTTTACACTGTGCTATTTATATGTGGAAGTGCCTACTTTATCTTATTAGGATATCAAAATAGTTTATTCATTAAAAAAAATTCAAAAAAATTGTCTATAATTTGGAGAAGTTATCATAGTATTCAACTCTAAAGAATAAAGTAGACTCTGCAAACCACTGCATAATGTGGATAAACTTGGAGGACATTATACTGAGTGAAATAAGAATCACAGGACAAATATTGTATTAGTCTGTTATTGTTAAAAGCCAAGGAAAAGTTTATATATGAAAGAAAATTTTCTTTGTTGGTTACTAGTGGTGGGAGGGGAGGAGAGTGAACACTATTAGATATGTAGGGAAAAAAAAAGTAAATATAAAATTAAGGAAAAGACTGTTTGGTTAATATAACAAATTTAAAATAAACATTTTTTTTTTCCTCCCCAAACAGGACCAAAATATTCTTAAGTTATGGGGATAATGTTTATCCATAAAAACAATAAAAAGAAGAAAAAAGGCATAGTAGGGGAAAAAAATAGGTATATTTTATCTTAAGATAATTTATTGAAAATAAATTAAAATTCCAGCTACACCCTACACTTCAAGATTCACAAAATGAGTATACACTTAACATAAATATTTGCATTTAGAGTCTGAGGAGATTAAAACAGAAAAGCATCAGCCTTGGAATTATAAAGTATTATAAAGAGGGAAAGGAAGATGAGGGGTACACACCTTAATAAACAATATTGTTCAGTGAACATAAACATTGTTCAGTGAACATAGACTTCACATGTCCTTAGGTTCTTCCCAAAATATTTTACAAAATTCTGGTGACCAGGGTTATACTCACTTGGTATTATATTGAGGATCTCATTTCTGGAGAAAGTGACTCCTTGAAAAATTGATGACAGATTCCCCAAAATCTGTGTTCTCTTTTCAGTGAATCTTGATATAAGACTAGTCGAGGCACATCGAGCTTCCAAAAAACTTCCTAACTTGTAATTAAGTACTTATAATATTAATTGTTATGTATTTGTGTGAATCCCTTAATTTGAAAGACAAAGACATAAATAACACTAATACAGTCAACCCTGGAACAACATTGGTTTGAAAATAATTGTCTCCTATAATTTAATAATTGTCTCCTATAATTTATTGGGTCAAGTGCACCTGACCCAAATTATGGTCTTTTCAGTAGCCTCATATCCATGGGAAGACTGGACAATGGATAAGAAAGACCTAAGAAAAATTGATGCATTTGAATTGTGGTGTTGGTAAAGATTATTGAATGTACCATGGACTGCTAGGAAAAGAAACAAATCTGTCTTGAAGGAAGTAATCCCATACTACTTCTTAGAAGCTAGTATGCCAAGATTTCATGTCCCGTAATTACATGCAGATTGTTTTTCAAAATGTGAGTCTTGCAGATATTAAAGAGACAACAGACACTATACCAGAGAAATTAACAGAAGGCAACTTGATGGAGATGAGTGCTTCCAAATCAGTGCCAGAGGATGAGGAAGGAGACTTAGAAGAAGCAGTGCAAGAAGACAAATTGACTTCTTGACTTGTTTTATGATATGAACCCTTCTATGACACAGGTGTTGGAATTAAAGTAAATAGTGGAAGAAGAACAGGTATTATATAGAAACATCTTTAATGAAATGAAAAAGCAAAAATGTCACCCAGAAATGAGAATATATATCCACAAAGTTACACCCACTCTGTCTGACTCGGCTGTTTTTCCTTCTACCTCAATCGCCTCTGCCATCCCTGAGACAGTGGGACCAAACCCTCCTTTTCTTCCTCCTCCTCAAGCTACTAATCATGAAGATGACCAGAATGAAAACTTCATGATTATAAACTCCCACTTAGTGAACAGTAAATAATCATCATGCTGTACAGTTAGTAAACATATCTGTTGTGTATTTGTGTGAAAATCTAATAACTGTACAGCAAGGACTGTGTTAATGGACTTTTTTTTTCCACTATACAGTAGGCTATTAGTTCATTAAGTTTTTAGGAAGTCAAAAGTTATACACACAGATTTTCAAACCTGTGGGGGTAGGAACTCCTAAACCACATGTTGTTCTAGGGTCAATTGTATTATCCTGACAAAATAAAAGATAAAAGCAGAAGAAACAGAGGCACTGCAGATAATAGAATTTCTTAATAAAATCTCATACTAAATGTTTTTCTTAAACAAGAAGAAGGATGTGAATCCACCTGAAGAGTGACAGGATAAAAAGTATCTCAGGAAAATAAAAATATTTCTTAATATTTTAAAATGTAGCAGAAATAAAATTGTTTTATAAACAATGCCTTTAAAGTGTTAAAAAGTAAAGATGTCACTTTGAAGAATAAGGTGAACCTGACCCAAGCCATGGTGTTTTCAATCACCTCATATTCATGTGAAAGCTGGACAACGAATAAGGAAAACTCACGAAGAATGAATGTTCTTGAATCATCATGTTGAATAAGAATATTAAATATACTATTAACTGCCATATGAATGCACAAATTTGTTTTGCAAGGATTATAGTCAGAATGGTCCTTAGAAGCAAAGCTGGAGAGACTTCAATTCAGGTAACTTAGACATTATATGAGAGACCAATCATAGAGAAGGACATTTGGTTTGGAAAAGTAAAGGATCAGAGAAAAAGACGAAGACTCTAAAAGAGATGGACTGACACAGTGGCTGCAACAATGGGCTCAAACATAACAATTGTGAGGACAGCACAGGACCATGCATTGTTCATTTTGTTATACATATGGTCACTTATGAATGAAAACTTACTCAATG
>NW_006922876.1:164581-166255 GCF_000298275.1 Orycteropus afer afer | reverse complement strand
CTTATATATTTCTAAAGGGAGCTCTAGTAGCATAGTGCCTAAGGCATTTGACTGTTAACCAGAAAGCTGGTGGTTGAAACCCACCAGCCACTCCTTAGAAGGAAGATTGGGCAATCTATTTCCTTAGAGATACTGCCTCAGAAACCCAAGGAGGGGTGGCTATGAGTCAAATTGACTCAACAGCAGTGAAGGTTTTTTTTTTTTTTTTTTCTAGAGGTGTTTGTGGATTGTGTCAGTACGTGCCTGTATTGGTTACGTAGTACCACTCTGACAGAAAATATACAACAAATGGGATGGCCTTAACAAACAGGAGTTTATTCTTAAAATTTGGAAGCTTTAAGTCCATGTTCAAAGTGCCAGGCTCTAGGGGCTGGGTGAAAGCCCCTCAACCTTGGAGTACAGCTTTGACTCCTGGTCCTGGCATACTGGAGCTAGTGGTATTTCTTCACTCAGAAGCTGCTGGCTTCTGAGGCTGAGAAGTCCCAAGGTTGACAAGTAAAAAGTCACAGTCCCAATGTTACCAAAGCACATGGTAGGCCATTAACTTAAGTCCATTGTAAGTCCCAAGATCCCATTAATTTAAGTCCATTATAAGTCCCAAGGTCGACAGAGCATAGCAGGCTGCTGAGCAATGACACAGCTACATGCAGGGTCCAAGTGTGCCATAGGCTACAAACCATTCCCAAGGCTTCTCCTTATATACAGGAAGCTGACCACATCCCAAAGGTAGCTAGCTACTCAGCTGCTTGTGGTATATTCCACCATGGAATTGATTGCCAGTTTCATCATGGGGAAAAACTACCACTAGCTGCCCAGCCACTCAACCAGGCCCAGCCAAGGTGACACACAACATAACCACCACAGTGCCCTTAACTGATAAGGGAGTAGTGAAATAACTTCCTGTTTTTGCTTCCAGTCAGCTCTCTCTACTGCCATTCTTGTCAGAGAGGTATTGTAGTCAGTACAAGCTCAGTGATATCACTCTTACTCTTAAAAAACCTGTGGTTTTCCTCTTACTCATATTAAAGAATAAGTACCTTCCATGCTCTCTGCAAAGGTCCTTCATATGGCCCATCATTTCTTCTTTCACTTACCTCACACAAGTCTCTATCTTCCTTTGGGCTACCCTAGCCTCTGTTCTCACTTGGCTATTCAAGGATCTTTTGGCAGTCAATTCCACACTCATCTCTGTCACCAAAGCAAGATTAGCTACTAAGAGAAAATGACACTGCCAGCTACATTTGGACTTCAAATCCTTGCATTGGTTGTACTGACGCAGTGCCAATGGAAAGGCCTAGTCCAGAGGAGGTATTCAATATAATAATTGAATTATTAATTGGAAGCTGGAATTTATTACACACTGGTCATTAATCTGAATAAATACTCAGAATTAAAAGATGAGGTGATTTCACTAATTACTCAGTGAGATCTAAGTTTAAGCTTTTATTTACTGCTGATATCAATTAGGCAAGTCAATGGAGACAAAGATTGCACTGTTTTCCCTTTGGAATCAAACAGTTTCATCAACTGTAATTTTTGGACAACATCCAATCCCATGCTGCCTCAAAAGTAGGGGTAAAATGGTCAAGCTCTTCAACTGCCTTGTTTCTGCCCATGTAGATACTGACAAAATGGATGGACTGGTGCATCCATCAGTTTTCCAAGGACTCAACA
>NW_006922876.1:161305-163551 GCF_000298275.1 Orycteropus afer afer | reverse complement strand
TCTACCAACACTGAGCAAGAATGAGAGTAATAGTTAAAAGAGGAGTAAAAGAAGAGTGTGGGAAGGGAAACTGTAAACTATAGTCTTTAATATTTTAATAAACTTTCATGAAGGTTTATGGACTAAATCTGTACAAATAGAAGTCATCAACCTGTCACTGCACTAGGAATTGGCAACCACACTAGTTGATCAGACATGCAAGTTTATCTGCATTTAGTTCCAATTATGTGCCAAAACTTCTCATTTGCTATGGAATTTATATTAATCTTTGGGAGAAAAAGAAGGAAAAGGGGATGAAAACTGGACAGTGGAAGTGAAGACTGTCAATGATTTTTGCAACATTTCAAATGAAGAGTAGATGACCTTATGTGTGTAATAGTAAGAGTGTGAAAAATATAACTTTAAAGAATGTTGTAGGGAAAAAAATTAACTCTTAAGATATGCAAAATAAAGTGAAACAATAAAAGTAGTCTAATAAAGAACAGTAAGTAATTTAGTGAATATATGACCAAATATAGGTCATGTACTGTAGGACCTTGGATATTTACAGTAGCCAGGTTATTCTCTCCTATGCAACTAAAGATATGAGACACTAATACTTTGAGTATTGTGATGGGAAAAAGAAGTAATTATCACAATATTTTATTAAAATGTAGAAGAACAAAGACGTCTCTATCCAGTTGTTCTACAGCGAGCAAGAAGGTAGCTTATAAGGTAGATTGAGGAAGATCAGGAATACTTTTTTTTTTTTTTTAATTTTTAGCTTTCTTGAGTTGTATTGAGAATTATTTGCTATTTCAGTTCTTGGGATCTGTGCTGACAGGTTGTTTTTATTGTGAGACAACAGATTGTTTCAATAGGGAGAGTAAGCTTAAAGTCTAGGAGTCCTTGGTATTCAATTTGTGTTTATCAAATTAGATTTCTATAGATTTTTGGATAAAACTTTGCTAAGGCCAGTGGAAAATTAACACTCCTTCAGCATTGTTTTGATTATCTAGTGCTGCTCTAACAGAGGATACCACAAGTGGATAACTTTAACAAACAGGAATTTATTCTCTTAAAGTTTGGGAAGCTAGAAGACTAAGTTCAGAGTGCCAGCTGTAGGGGCTGGGTGAAGTCCCCTTGATCTTGGGCTTTAGCTTTGCTTCTTGCTCCCAGCCCACTGAAGCTGGAGGCTTCTCTTAACTGAGGCAGCTGCTGGCTGCTGTGGGTGACAAACCCAAGGTCACCAGGTAAAATGACACAGTCCCAAGATTATTAAGCAATATGGCAGGGCACTAGTTCAAGTCTAGAAACAGTACCAAGATTGGCAAGCAACATGGCAGAAATGAAGACTTGGCTACAGTCAGGGACCAAACATGCCAAAAAAGCTCAGAGACCTTTCTCAAAGTTTCTTCTTATATACTGGATGTCAATCACATCCCTAAGTCAGCTACTCAGCTACTCATAGCAGATTCCACCACAAAGTTGATTACTAGTCTCATCATGGGTAATCACTACATACAGCTGCCCAGTCACTCAAAATAGGGTTCAGCCAAGTTGACGCATAACCTTAACTACCACAAGCATCTTTCATAGAACATATCTGAATAATAATATATAATACCATATTTACTTGAACAGAAACCAAAGGGATTCAATAAAGCAAAAGTAATTAGGAAAAGATAGTTGAAAAACACACTGAATTGGGAATAAATTAAATTATTTTCATGATAGATTGTGTAATTATATTTAAATGATGCTGATATGCATTTAGTTTCATATTGAAATGTTTTTTAATGATGTTGTTTATTCCTTTCTACTTTTTCTATAGAAAAATGACAAATCTCACAGTTGTGACTGAATTTATCCTCATGGGATTTTCTGCCAATCAAGCTATGTACATTTTGCATTCAGTGCTCTTCTCCTTGAGTTACCTGTGTGCCCTGATGGGGAATATCCTCATTATCATGATCACAACTTTGGATCAGTACCTTCATACTCCCATGTACTTCTTCTTGAAGAATTTATCATTCTTGGATCTCTGCCTCATTTCAGTCACAATCCCCAAATCCATCATCAACTCTTTGACTCAAAACAACTCCATCTCATTCTTTGGCTGTGTTGCCCAGGTCTTTCTGGTGCTGTTTTCAGCAGCTGCAGAGCTGTTCCTCCTCACAGTGATGTCCTTTGACCGCTATGCTGCTATATGCCATCCCCTGCATTATGATGTCATCATGAATAGGGTTATGTGTTTGCACATGGCA
>NW_006922876.1:155858-160945 GCF_000298275.1 Orycteropus afer afer | reverse complement strand
ATTTTATACTATAGTGCCACCAACCTTTAATCCCATCACATACAGTCTAAGGAATAAGGCGATGAAAAAAGCATTGGGTATGTTGATGAAGGGAAAGCTCAACAAAAAGTAAATAATATTTCTTTTTCTTTAAATAAATTTTACTAGTTTATGGGGGGGAAGAAAAGTGATTTTGAATTGATTGAAGTTTCATGTGTGTCAAAGTAGAATAATTGACTTCATGTGTGTCAAAGTAGAATAATGCTCCATAGAAATTTCAATCGCTGATTTTTAGGATGTAAATTGCCAGGCCTCTCTTCTGAGATATCTTTGGGTAGACTCAGCCCTCCCATCTCTTGGTTAGCAGTTGAAGGCATTAACCAACATATATTCCTTTTTTTTATCCAACTCTTAAAAATAAATAATAAATATAAAGAAAACAACAGCTCCTTTATTAGTAATTTATTTGTGGAGCCTTCAAATAGCATTTTTTTTCTGATCTTCTACATGCCTCTGGATTCCTACACTGCCCTCCTTCTTGGGTGGCACCAATAAATACAATTTTAGTTATGTTTGCCAGATGTAAGGAAACATGTTTGACTGGATCTCAAAACAAACAAAACAAAACAAATCATATATTAAAAAAAAAAAAAAAAAATCTCAAGCCTAACTAACTTATGGTCACACCAATGCAAATGACTAAAATCAGTAGAATCTTTTGAGACATTAATGTTATTTACTTCCTGTATTGAGTAGCTTGTTTAAATATCATTGAATAAATGGATCAAAAATCAATGTGTTGATCTCATTTAACAAATTCTATTTATGAGAGGTCATCTTTCTTTCTTTTTAGTTACTGTGGAATGAATTGTGTACTCATTATTAACTGATTGATATCTATGAACTTGGTATTTTTTGAAAACCAGGTTTTTGACCATGTTGTCAGGTAATATGAAGTCATACTGGAGTAGAGTGAGTCTTAATCTAATCTTTTTTTCTTAAGGACATATATATATATATATATATATATATATATATTATTAAATTATATATGTTGGTGTTGTTGTTATTTGTCTTCAAGTAGGTCCCGACTCATAGCGACCCCTCCTTGGGTTTCCGAGGCAATCTACTTCCATAGTGATACTGCCTCGGAAATCCAAGGAGGGGTCGCTATGAGTCGGTCCGACTCCACGGCACATAACAACAACAAAAATATTTAGTAAACATATATTTATATTATTCTGCAGATATCTTTCCCGTCTGTATTATTTTTCTGTTTACTTTACTCATCATATTTTTGCCATGTAGAAAATCTAATATTATTAAGTCAAACACATTAATAATTTCCTCTACAGCTTCTGGTATTTGTGTATTACTTAGAGAGTCACTATTCTTTTTATTTATTTATTTATTTATGTTTGGTAAATCATTTTTTTTTTAACATTTTTGTTAGGATTTCTGTGAACGTTTACAGAGTAAATCAAAATTCTATTCAAGAACTCTTACAATTTTTTTTTCAAGCCATAGATTGAAATCCCCACAATGTAACAGCATTCATCCCACATCTTCTGTTTCCCATTTCCATTCCTCCTTCTACTCTATTCCTTCCTGCCTTTTGAACTTTGCTCCTGGGCATATATTCCCTTTGAATTTCAAGTGGTTAATTAGTGTATGCAATGCCTACTTCTTTGGTGGTGGTGTTCATCTCATAAATCTGTCTTTTATTTGGCAGAAAGTTGAGCCATGGGGGTTAGTTTCTGCCGTGAAGGACAACTAAAAGCCATAATCTTAGGGGTTCCAGCAGTCTCTATCTGACCAGAGAGTCTGGTCTTTTTTATAATTTTGAATTTTGTTCCACGTATTTTTCCCACTGTATCTAGGACCCTAAAACAAAAATCAAATTCACTGCTGTCAAGTTAATTCGACTCATAGCGACCTCGCCTTGAGTTTGCAAAGTGGTATCTCTACGGAAGTAGATTACCCACCCAATCTTCCTTCTGAGGAGTGGCTGGTGGGTTTGAACCACCATCCTTCTGGTTAGTAGTCAAATGCTTTAGGCACTATGCCACCAGAGCTTTCCCATTTAGGACCCCAGGAACTTCTAATGTGATTCCATTCAGAGCAGTTGGTAGTCGAAGCCAGGCATCATCTAGTTCTTGTCTCAGTGTTATGGAGGCTGAAGTTTGTGTGATCCTTTGGACTTGTGGGCTAATTACTTCCACTTGTCATTGATTTTCCTCACTCTTCTTTGCTCTTGCTGGGGAGAAAACAATAGTTGCAACTTAGATGGCTATTCCCAAGCTTTTAAGACTGATGTTGCTACTCTCTAAAGTAGGAGGTTTTATATTTTTTTGGAAGACTATGTAGTGTCAATTAATCTTGATGCTTCTGAGACTATGGTCCTGAGTCCCCAGTCCCAGTAAATCATTCCCTCAAGCTTTGATTATGACTAAGAAGTTTTCATAACTTTGTTCCCTATATATTCTATTATATTCATGGAAATATTTGCACATACGTTAATACATATGTAGAAATATCCTCTCAAATTTACATATATAAATGCAGTCCCATTCTATTTATCTACTCACAGGTTATTATTCTTATGATAATTAGAGGATTGTGTATGCAATATTATTTACCTTGTTGCCTTTAACTGTTGGGCTCCTCCCAGTGTTTGCCTTTGCCTTGATCATTTTGTGCTGATCTCCTGTTTAATGCACATTGCCTTCACCTTCATACAAATTAATGTGTGTATACTCTCTGGTTAGTGCTTTACTCTTCCTTCCCCTTCTACTTTTGATAACCATATAAGAATGTTTCTTTCTGCATTAAAACGTTTTCTAAACCATTTATAATAGTATTCTATACAATATTTGCCCTTTACTGATTGACTTATTTCACTCAGTGTGTGTCCATACCACCCTGAACATGGATGATCTCATCTGAACTTGAAGCTAAGCAAGGTCAAGCTTGCTTTGTACTTGGAGGGAGACTGCCTGGCATTAGAGGGTGCTGTAGGTTTTCTTTTCTTTTCTTTTTTAGTTCTGGTTAGTCAGTGGTTAAGGCATTCCACTGTTAACCAAAAGATTGGCAGTTTAAAACCATCTATTGCTACATGGGAGAAAGATGAGGCAGGTTGCTTCCCTGAAGATTTATAGCCTTGGGAACCCTATGGAGGCAGTTCATTCTATCCTACAGTGTTGGTACGAGTTGGAATTGAATAGATAGCAGTGCATTGTTTTCTTGTTTGTTTATTTTTAAATTTCACTAAGAATAATGTCCACCAGGTTAATCTGTGCTATGTGGCGTTTTGCAGATTCATAGTTACACTTTATTGTTGGGTAATATTCCATTGTGCATATTCAACAGTTTACCGATCCATTTAGCTATTAATGGACATTTAATCTGTTTCCATCTTTTTGCTATTATGAATAGTTCTGTAATCAGCATGGGTGTGCATGTATCTATTCATGTCACAGCTTTTATTTCTGTAGGGTATATACCTACTAGTGGGAATGTTGGATCCTAGGTTTTTTTGTTTCTGACTTTTTAAGGAAGCATCTTGACATTTTCCACATTTCTTGCACCATTTTATAGTCCATTCAGCAGTATATGAAACTTCTAATATCTCCACACCCAGGTAGCATTTGCTGGATTCTATTTTTTTGAACTTTTTTTTGTTATACATTTTATTGAAATATAATTTATGTACAGTGAAATACAGAAAACTAAAGTGACATGAGTCACTGCATTTTTTTTTTCAGTGTTCCCTCCCCTCCCCTCCCACCCCTGGCAACCAACAAAGTTGCCCTTCATATATAAACCTTTCCTTTACCCTCCACAACAACGAACTAGTTACTATATTTGTCCTTCTGTGATTGACTTATTTCATGCAACATAATGTCCTCCAAGTTCATCCATATTATGCAGTGTTTTACAGACTCTATATTATTCTTTAGTGTTGCATAGCATTCCATTATGTTTATGTATCATAGCTTGGTCGTGCACTCTTCCACTGATGAACACGTAGGTTGTTTCCAACTTTTCCTATTGTAAAAAGTGCTGTGGTGAATGTGAGTGTGCATGTATCTGTTCCTGTCCTGATTCTCACCTCTCTAGCATATATACCTAGTAATGGGATTGCTGGTTCAAATGGTATCTCCAGTTGCAGCTCTTTAAGGAATTGCCATATTGCTTTTCACAGCGGTTGTATCACTTCACAGTCCTACTAGCAGTGTATGAGAGTCCCACATCCCTGCCAGCATTTGTTCTTTTCTGTCTTGTTGAACTTTGCCATCAGTGTTTGGGTGAGATGGTATTTCATTGTTGTTTTTATTTGCATCTCTCTGATGGCCAATGATCGTGAGCACCTTTTCATGCATTAGCTGGCCACCTGAATATCATCCTTGGTGAAGTGTCTATTCATGTCTTCTGACCATTTTTCATTTGGATTGTTAATTCCTTTGATGTTGAGGCATTGGAGTTTTCTATAAATCTTAGAGATAAGTCCCTTGCCAGATATGTAATTATTGGCAAATATGAATCTGTCGCTGTCATTTTTGTTATGTGCTTTCTCGTGGTGTCAATTGCTTTGTTCCATATAATTTTCTGTGCTGAGCTTGTTTTGTTTATGAATCATGTTATCACTTCCTTTGTTGCTATTGTTTTAGTATTTGCTAAATATTTGTGCTGGTCCTGTTTTCTATTCTGATGTGAAGCTTTATCATTTTTCTTTGAGTTTACCCTGTGATTTATAGTTTTCTTCCCAAGTTTAGAACAATCTATACTCTCTTGTAGTTATCTTGGATTCCCTACCATCTAGAAGTTCTGTAATGACACAGGTTTTTTCCCCCTTTTTGGTTTACAGTTGTCTTCATTTGTCAATTGATGTCTCTGGTTCCCTGTTTACAATCTTGTAGCCTTATTTACTTTGAATACTTCCATAGCTGGATTGGTTTTTAGGCTATATCATCATGTGTGTTAATGGTCAGTTGTTGGCTGTTGTTGCTTCTCTGTCCAAAGGGCTCCCTTTAGCATCTCTTGTAAGGTTGGTCTGGTTTTAACAAATTCCCTTAATTTCTGCTTATCTGGAAATGTCCTTATTTCAC
>NW_006922876.1:151820-155213 GCF_000298275.1 Orycteropus afer afer | reverse complement strand
AGATTTAGAATCATTTCTAATTTTTCATTTATTTTGTCGTTTTGTTCTTGTATTTTCTTCCAAAATTCTTCTAGGGTTTTGACTGTGTTTTCCTTAATCTGTCTCTCAATACTTTGAAGATATCTAAATATAATTCTTTTGAATTCCTTGTCAGGGAGTCCCAATGCTTCCTCTTCCTCAGGGATGTGTTTTGGGTCTATATCCTGGTCCCTTGTTTCTCCTGCTTTATCTTGCTTCTTTGTGTGGAGTGTGATCCTCTGTTGTCTCTGAGGCATTGTGACATTTTTGTGTTTATATTTAATTGGTAATTGTATGTTGGAATGACTTGCCCACAATTTTCGTTTTCTTTGTTTTGTTGGTATGTTATCCACACAAGCACAGTACTGTGCTGTGCTCCTCTATTCACTAGTGAACAGCACATATACACTCACCACCTATCTCTTTCCCCTTGTCAGCCTTTTGTATGTCCCTGCCAACCTTGACAAACAGAGCCTAATCTTAGGTCCTGTTTTCATTCAGGCTTTTCCACTTGTTTGTGCCTAATCCACTTCTGTACAGTTCCTTTTAAAGCTCAGCTCCAGGATTATCTTCTGTTTCTTAGTCAACTGTTTTTTCTTCTCTTTTTTGTGGAGGGTCTGTGTCGCTTGTCTGCCTATTCCTCCATCTTATCAGAAGTCCTGCTTTTTGAACTTTTCTATTAATACTGGAGTGAGATGATACCTCATTCTTTTGATTGGCATCTCTATAATGGCTAATGATTATGAGAATTATTTCATGTGTTTGATGGTCACCTGAATGTCTTCTTTCATAAAGTGTCTGGTCATCTCCTCTGCCCATTTTTTAATTGGGTTCTTTATAATTGTTCTGAAAGATTTTTATTATTATTATTTTTAAAGATCAATCCTTTGTCTGATATATTATTGCCAATTTCTTATTCACTATTTCCGGGTTCGCCTACACATCATTTGATGTGCTTAAGTGTTTAATTTTTAGGAGGTCCTTGTTTGTTTTCTACTTTCTGAGTAATTTTAGTTACAGTTGATGGTGTATTTATGTCATGCTTTGTGGTTGCTAAGATGTTGCCTATTTTTAGTTTGATCGTCTTTTTAGTTTTTGGTTTACATGTAGGACTTACATGTCATTGCTGCATATTTTTTCCCAATCTGTAGGTTCTCGTGTGACTCTTGGAGAAGTCTTTGGAAGCACATAAATATTTAATTTTTAGAAGGTCCCATTCATCTACTTTATCTTGAGCTATATGTGCATTTTGGGTTATGCTTGATAGTCTATTTATGCCATAAATGAGGACCCTTGAATTTGCCCGTATTTTTTCCTTGAGGAACTTTATAGTTTTAGGTTTCACATTTAAATATTTGATCTATCTGGAGTTAGTTTTTGTGCATGGTGTGAGGTACGGATCTTGTTTCATTTTTCTACAAATGGATATCCAGTTTTGCCAGCATAATTTGTTAAAGAGACCACCTCTTGCTCATTTTTGGATTTCAGTCCTTTGTCAAATATCAGCTGGCCATAGGTGGATGCATCTATTTTTGGATTCTCAATTCTGTTCCACTGGTTTATGTGTCTGTTGTACCAGTACCAGGCTGTTTTGACTACTGTGGCTATAAATTAGGTTTTGAGATCAGGGAATGTGAGGCCTAGTAATTTGTTGTTCTTCTTCAATAGTGCTTTACTTGTTAGACGTCTCTTTCCTTTCCATATAAAATTAGTGATTGGCTTTTCCATATCCTTAAAGAATGCTGATGGAATCTGGATTGGGACTACATTGAATGCATAGATTGCTTTGGGTAGTATTAACATTTTCACTGTGTTCAATCTTCCTACCCACAAGAAGGGTATGCTCATCTATTTATGCATGTATCATGGTTTCTTGGAGTAATAATTTGTAGTTTTCTTTGTACAGGTCTTTTGTGTCCCTAGTGAGATTAATTCCCAAGTATTTTTATTTTGGATTGTTGTTGTTGTCATAAGTTGTCATCAAGCCATCTCTGACCCACAGCTACCCTATGTACAGCAGAATGAAATACTGCCTGGTCTTGTTCCAGCTCCACAGTCCTTGCTATACCTGAGCCCATCATTGCAGCCACTGTGTCATTCTACCTTGTTGAGGGCCTTCCCCTTTTTCATTGACCCTTCACTTTACCAAGCATGATATCTTTCTCTAGGGAATCGTCCCTTCTTACAAGATGACCAAATTAGGAGAGATGAAGTCTGGCCATTCTCAATTCCAAGGAACATTCTGGGTGCACTTCTTCCCGGACAGATTTGTTAGTTATTTTTGCTGTCCATGGTACTTTGAGCATCCTTCACCAACATTACAACTCAGAAGCATGGACTCTTCTTCAGTCTTCCATTTTTATTGTCCAGTTCTCACATGCATAAAACCAAAACAAACTCACTGTTGTCAAGTTGCTGTGGCTCATAGCAACCCCTCCTTGGGTTGCTGAGACAGTGTCTCTTTGGAAGTAGATTGCCCTATCTTCTGAGGAGTGGCTGGTGGATTTGAAACACCAGGCTTCTGGTTAATAGTCAAAAATCTTCAGCATCACCCTATCAGATTAAAAATACCATGGCTTTTGTCAGGCATATGTTAGTCTTCAAGGAGATATCTTTGCTCTTCAGTATCTGAAAGAGGTCTTTTGCAGCAGGTTTACCCAATGCAATATGCCATCTGATATCTTGACTGCTGCTTCCAATGGTGTTAGCTGTAGAACCAAGTAATATGAAGTTCTTGACAACTTCAATCTTTTATCTGTTTATCATGATGCAGCTTATTGGTTCTCTTGTGATTTTTTTTTTTTTTTTCTTTTTGGACATGTAATCCATACTGTAGACTGTAGTCTTCAATCTTCATCAGTGTTTCAAGTCATCCTCACTTTCAGCAAGCAAAATTGTATCATCAGCGTATCACAGGTTATTAATAAATCTTCCTCCAATCCTGACGCCACGTTCTTCTTATACAGTCCAGCTTCTCTGATTATTGGCTCAGTATACAGATTGAATAAGTATGGCAAAAGGATCCAGTCCTGACACACTTCCTTCTTGATTTTAAACTGTGCAGTGTCCTGTTGTTCTGTTTTAATGATAGCCTCCTTGTTTATGTGCAGTTTCCTCATCAGTACAATTAAGTATTGTGTAATTCCTATTCTTCTTAATGTTATCCTTAGTTTGTTACAATCCACACAATTGAATGCTTTTGCATAGTCAATAAAATACAAGTAAAAATCTTTCTGGTATTCTTTGCTTTGAACCAAGATCCATCTGGCATCTGCAATGATATCTCATTCCATGTCCTTTTCTGAATCCATCTTTCCTTTCTGGAAGTTATCTGTCAATATACTGCTGCAACCATCTTTAAATTATCTTCAGTAA
>NW_006922876.1:134134-135558 GCF_000298275.1 Orycteropus afer afer | reverse complement strand
TGATACTGCCTCGGAAACCCAAGGAGGGGTTGCTATGAGTCGGGGCTGACTCAACGACATACAACAACAACAACAACAACAGATTGGGACTGCATTGAATGTATAGATTGATTTGGATAGAACTGACAATTTCACAATCTTCAATCTTCCTATCCAAGAGCATGGTATATTCTTCCATTTATGTAGATATATTATGGTTTCTTGAAATAGTTTTTTTTTTTTTTTTTTAATATATGTAGTTTTCTTTGTACAGGCTTTTTGTGTCCCTGGTAAGATTTATTCCCAAGTTTTGTTTTGTTTTGTTTTTTGTTTTTTTGATAGCTATTGGAAATGGTATTGAGTTTCTTATTTCTTTTTCAGAAATCTCTTTGCTGGTCTAGAGGAATCCAACTGATTTTTGGTTGTTGATCTTGTATCCTGCCACAATGCTGAATCTCTCAATTAGTTCCAGTAGATTTTTTTTTAATTGATTCTCTTGTGTTTTCTAGGTGTAGGATCATATCATCAGCAAATAAGGATAGTTTGACTTCTTCCTTACAAATTTGGAAGCCTTTGATTTCCCTTTCTTACCTTATTTTCCTAGTTAGGACTTCCAATACAATGCTGGATAGAAGTGGTGATAGAATGCATCATTGTTTGCTACTGTTCTCAAGAGGAATGGTTTCAGTCTCTCTCCACTGAGAATAATGTTGGCTGTTGGGTTTGCATAGATTCTCTTTCTTATGTTGAGGAATATCCTTTCTATTCTTATTTTGCTGAGAGTTTTGATTAGGAATGGGTGTTGGATTTTATCAAATGCCTTTTTGCATCAATTGATATGATCATGTGGTTCTTCTCCTTTGTTTTATTCGTGTGGTGGATGACGTTGATTATTTTTCTAATATTGAACCATTTTTGCATACTTGATATGAATCCACTTGGTCATAATATATGACTTTCTTGATATGTTGTTGGAGTCTATTGGCTAGGATTTTGTTGGAGATTTTTGCATCTATATTCATGAGGGATATTGGTCTGTAGTTTTCCCTTTTGAGTGATGTCTTTCCTTGGTTTTGGTATCAAGGTTATGCTTGCTTCATGAAATGTGTTAGGGAGGATTCCACCCTTTTCAATCTTTTGGATTAGTTTGAGTAGGATTCGAGTCAGTTTTCTCTGAATGTTTGGTAGTATTTTCTGGTGAAACCATCTGGGCCAGGACATTTTGTTGTTGTTGTTGTTGTTGGTAATTTCTGTATGATCTGTTCAATTTCTTTTGTTATGGATCTGTTTAACTTTTCCACATCAGTCTGTAATAGTGTGGGTAAGTGTTGTGTTTCTAGAAATCTGTCTATTCCAGAATTTCAAATTTGTTGGAATACAGTACTTCATAGTATCCTGATATTATCCTTTTTATTTCAGTTGGGTCTGTTGTGATGTCACCCATT
>NW_006922876.1:132545-133094 GCF_000298275.1 Orycteropus afer afer | reverse complement strand
TTTTTGGTTGCCATTTGCTTTATATATCTTTTTCTCAACCTTTGATTTTTAGTCTACTGTTGTCTTTGTCTCTAAGTGTGTCTCTTGTACACAGCATATTCATGGGTTTTATTTTCTTATCCAATCTGCAACTCTCTGTCCTTTAAGTTATGCATTTAGTCTACTAATACTCAGTGTAATTATTGACAAGTATGTATTGATTGCTGCTATTTTGTTATGTGTTTTTTCATGCTCTTACTGGGTTCTTTGTTCCATATTATTTTCTGTGCTGAGCTGATTATGTTTATGAGTCATCTTACACTTCCTTTGTAGCTGTTGTTTTAGTGTTTGCTGAATATTTGTTCTTGTCCTCTTTTTTATTGTGATGTGAAGGTCGATCTTTTTTCTTTGAGGTTACCCTGTGATTTACAATTTTCTCTCCAAGTTTCAAATAGTCCATTCTATCTTGCAACTCTCTTGACTTCCTCATCATTTAGAAATTCTGTAACTACACATTATTTTCCCTCTTTTTGGTTTATAGTTGTCCTCATTTGTCAATTGATGTCTCTG
>NW_006922876.1:129340-130235 GCF_000298275.1 Orycteropus afer afer | reverse complement strand
AAGCTTCAGATGTGAAGGTATAGTTGTGTCATATGGGGACTGTTGCTGTCTCTCACATAGTCAGACAAAAATAACAACTGAATAACCATCAAAAAAGTAAAAGATAATGGAAAACAAAAACAAAAACACTGTGCAGACAGTTTGCTATAAATAATCTCACTAAAGTGTGAAAACCATAGCTGTCATTTTGAAGACTTAGATGTGCCTGACCCAAGCCATGATATTTTCAGTTGCCTCGTGTAACATGTGAAATGTGGACAATGAATAAGGAAGACTGAAGAAGAATTGATGTCTTTAAATTATAATATTAGTGAAGAATATGGAATATATCCTGGACTTCCAGAAGTATGAACAAATTTGTGTTGGAATATGTACAGCCAGAATATTCCTTATAAGTGTGTATGGTAAGACTGTGTCTCACGTACTTTAGAAATATAATTAAGAGGGGTCAGTCCTTGAAGGAGGACATGAGAAGATGTATTGATACAGTGGCTTCAACGATGGGCCCAAACAGAACAACAACTATAAGGATGGCTCAGGACTAGGTCATGTTTCACTCTTTTGTACATAAAGTCACTACAAGTCAAAACTGAATCAGTGACACCTAAGAACAACAACAACAGCATAATTATGCCAATTAATATTAAACTGAAGAATATTTAAGCATACATGCACACATATATACATAATTTTGTTCTGTTAATTCTAAGTGTAATTATCTATTTATCTATAAACAATAAAATTATTTTTAAGTGATGTAAATAATCGTTCATTTGTCCAACAAATGTTTCATAATAATCTCTACATTATTATAAAATAATGGTGTGATATTTAATTTGTCATGATAAAAAAGAAAGAAAATACCAAGTTGGATATCAGAGGAGATAATGAAATT
>NW_006922876.1:126635-128895 GCF_000298275.1 Orycteropus afer afer | reverse complement strand
TTTCAACAAATGGACATAGTGCTGCAAGTGCTCATGTGTTTATGAAAAAAAAAAATTGGAAAATAGCTACTGGACCAACTGACTGGATGAGATTCATATTTGTGCATCTTGCAAAGAAAGATCATTCAAAAGAATGCAGAAATTATATATAAAAAATCATTAATGTCAAATGCACGTAAAATTTTACTGAAGATAATTTAAAAAACGATTGTAGCACTACATCACCAGTATATCAACAAGGAACTGCCAATTCAAGCTGAAGTCAGATGAGAACGTGGGATGAGGAATGTCATTGCTTATGTCAGATGGATCTTGGTTGAAAACAGAGAAAACTGAAAGATGTTTCCTTGTGTTTTGTTGACTATTAAATGTCATTCAACTGTGTAGAGCATAAGAAAGTATAGATAAAATTGGAAATGGAAATTCTGGAATACAACAAGGACTGCTATCTCCAAATGCAGTAATTCATTTTGTCCCCTCTAGTTGGGCATGGCTGGCTTGTGAACTTCCCTCTGGTGAGTAGAACAGCCCTGACTCACCTCATCCCCATCTAGGGCTGGTACAATGGATCCCAGCCATTCCTTTGCCTAGCCTTTCCTGCCCCCTTGCAACTGCCTGAAATTCCTCCTGTCTCTCATTGTTCAAGGCTGAGACTCTCCTATCTGCCCAAAGATGACTACAAAGATGGATAATACGGTTGTGGGGAGTGATTAGTTATAGCATAGGGTGATGGGAGGGGCAGGTGATAATGAATTACTCTCCTGGGTGTCTGGTGACACAAACTCCAGTGGCATCACTGCCTTTGTAGTTCCTCTTCATGTGGCACTGGACTCCCTGTAGTTGCCACCATGGACTTTAAATTCATTTTGGTGTCATGTCCTCTGACAGTGGCAAGAGGTTCAGTCCAAATCCCCCACACCTTGCTAATGAAACCATTGTCCTGGAACATTTAATTGTGGTAATTTAGTACTTGTACATAAACCAAAAGGCAATGATTTGAATAATAAGGGGTATATAGTTTTAAATCAGGGAAGATGTGCTTATCCTTCCAGCTTATTTTTCAATATTATGCTGAGCAAATAATCTGAGAAGCTGTTCCATATGAAGAAGAATGTGGCATCAGAATTGAAGGAAAAATCATTATCAACTGTGATGTGCAGGTGACAATACATTACTTGCTGAAAGTGAAGAGGATTTAAAGCACTTACCAATGAAGATTGAAGATTGTAACCTTCAGAACAGATTATACTTCAATGTAAAGAAAGCAAAAATTCTAACAAGATCATGGTAAATGGAGAAAATATTGAAGTTCTCAAGAATTTTGTTTTCCGTGGATCCACAATCAAAGACCATGGAACAAAATCCAAAAACTTAATAATGACTAGAATTACTGCTCGGATGGAGTCTGGTGAGATCCCCATACTATGCTCCTGGGATACATTCTGGGTCTGGATTAAAGCTCACTCCCAGGGGCTGGCTCTCATCCCAATATAAACAAGATGTACATGCCGACCACTTGACCCAGGGTGATGCACCCACATACCCTATGGATATGCATCCCTTGGAGCAATCGACCACGGGCCCCCAGAGGGGCAACATTCACATGGAGGAAATGCAGGATAAATAGGAGTGCATAACTATGAGGTACACTGGGGGAGCGTTACAGGGTAGGGTGAGGAGGAGACGGGGTTAGGGTTGGACATGGTAAATGGAGATTGAAACTAAATGTACACATAATGTTGAATGTCAAACAAACTTAAAAAATTAAGAAAAAAAAGAAATCAAAGACATATTACAATGGACAGATTTGCTGCAAAAGATATTTGTAAAATGTTAAAAAACAAAACCAAACAAACTAAAAACAACTAACAAACAAAAAAAACAACAAAAAATTCAAGTTGATGGCTAAGATGAGCCTGATCCAAGCCATGGCATTTTCAATTGCCTTATATATGTGTGAAATCTAGACAAAGAATAAGGAAAGCTGAAGAAGAATTGAAGCATTTAAGTTATGAGGTTGGTGAAAAATATTGAATATATCATGGACTGCCAGAAAAACAAACACAATCTGTATTGAAAAAGCACTGCATAGTGCTCCTTAGAAGCAAAGATAGTGAGGCTTCTTTTCACATATTTTGAACATATTATCAGGGGGGACCAGTTCCTGGAGAAGGACATCATGCTTGGTAAAGTAGAGGGTCAGTGAAAAAGAGGAAGGTCCTTCATGAGATGGATTGACACATTGGCTGCAATAATGGCC
>NW_006922876.1:119392-125870 GCF_000298275.1 Orycteropus afer afer | reverse complement strand
AAAAATGACATGTCATACAAGTGTTCTTGTGTTAGTTGTCTTCAAGTTGGTCCCTGACTCATGGTAACCACATGCACAACAGAAAAAAAAATGGTGCCTAATTCTGCACCAATTGCTTTTATATCAGACTGTTATGATCCATAACATTTTTATTGCCTTATTTTTGGAAGCAGGTTGCCAGGCCTTTCTGTCTAGTCTGTCTTAATGATGGCATAGTGATTAAGACTTTTGAGTAATTAAGAATTTCCAGTTTGATGGTTCAAACGCACCAGCCTATCAGTCACTGTGCAGGAAAGATGAGGCAGCTGGCTTCAGGAAAAATTTATACCCTTGGGAACCTTAAGAGGCAGTTCTATTTTGTCCTAAAAGGTCTCTATGATTCAGAATCAACTCAATGGAAGTGGTGTGTTCATGATCACAGCAACATTCAAGCCTGTATTAACAGATGAGTAATGGGCACACATGAGGTATGTTGGCCTGGAATTGAAATCAAGTCTCCTGCACGAATGCAAGAATTCTGCTACTCAATCACTACTGCCCCCATATACAAGTGTTCTTATTTTTATTGATACAATTATATATTTTGACCTTAAGAAGGAGATATTCCTTGTTTTAATGACTTTCCCTTCCAATAATGTGAAATCCCACAGTGTTGTTGTCCAATGGTCCAAATAGTGGTTATAGTTATTTCCACCCTATGCAGCCTTCCTCATTATAAAAGAGTGCCAACTCTGCCAGCAGAGCCCATGGTGCCTGGTCTGTCCTGTCTGGAACATTCCCATTAATGCATGCTTCCCATCTCCAGTTGCCTTACTTCATTTCTCAGAGCCCAAATTCTGAGGAAGCTGAGGCTGGAGTTCCCATAAAGGTATGCTTTTGGATTTATTCGAGCCATCATACGTTAGCCACAGTAGCCATTAACAAATCTTTATGAAGCCATGAGACATCTTCCAGCTCTTTTGTTAAATACTCTGTGATATTACCATCTATTCCTTGGGTTCAAGACTGAGGACATCTCTCTTGAGGGCATATCCATCACTGAGCAACTGCAGTGGCTGGGCTGATTGCCAAGCATTAGTGGGATGAGATTTGAGTGTCAATGGAAAGCCGATGCACCAAAACTTCCTTTTCATTTTGAGGGATCCCATGGTAGTGTTTGGAAGCAGAGTGTCTGGAAACTTATTGTTTTGGACCATGACAATCAGAGTACACAATTATGGTAGAAGCACCATGGAATAGGGACTTGGAGTCTACATTTTATGTTGAGTTATACAGATTTGGTCTCTGTATCATGGGTGAAGGGGACTGGATGGTTGTGTTGATGTGCACTTGGAGTGTTGAATCAATGTTTGAAGTACTAGAAGCAGTTCACAAACATATAGGATTTTTCCATATTTTAACAAATGGTGAATCCTGATTTGTCCATCCCAGGTGAATATAAATGTTACCTGCTCCCCTCCCCCAAGAATACAAACTGCAGAAAACATGTGAAATAGATTGAAGTGAAGGACAAAATTTCAGCTGCAGAATGAAGTCTTAAATGCACTGTAGGAGACATATGTGTAGGTAAAAGATAGACAATTCAGTTTTTCACAAGAAGCAATTGTAGTCACTTGTTTAATTGCATAGAAGTGGTTCAAATGGGCTGTATGAAAAAATGTGTTAAAATAAAAAAAAAAAAAATAGAGAAGTAATTTAATTACAGATACAATATTTTTTTTTGAGATTTATTCCACCAGCACTATTTATTCAAGGTGACTTACCTTGACCCAACCTCACTATAAATAAATGGTTCTCTAGTGGAAACATGGTCCAAGAATCAAGAAGTTGAGACTTAAGTAGATATAATCTCTGTTAATGGTATACTGGGATACCACAGAATAATCAAAAAGTAATTAAATTCAAGTCCCTAGATTTTCATTTAACTCACATAAAATAATTGCAAATGGAAGCAATAAAAGTTTAAGATGAAGGTATTTGTGTATATTTAGTAGAAGAGTTTCAATAGTTAAATTGTGTTAAGATTTAAAAATAAGGTTCAGACAACCTATATTTTTAAACAATTTAGATGACTCTGACAACACCATAACTGTTATTAAAAGCTACTTTTTTTTTCTCCTTTATAGATGATCTATGCATGACATGCAAAATTCTTCACTGAGCTCTTTTTAGCTGAACCTTTGTGGTAAGACTTATTTTCCCCCTACTGTGGAAAATAAAGGAGAAAAATAAATATTAATGATTGAAGTAATGAGGTAATGTTTGGGACTCTAGACACACTTTTCATAAATGAAGTATTTGAATGATAATCATGGGACTCATTAAGCTAACAAGAATATGGATAAAAACAGTGGAATCTCCTGAGCATTCCTTCCTTTATTAATCACTGTGGGTCTGGTGGGTAACACCTAGCTCCCAAACACTTGATGCAAGTAGGGATCCTTTGGGAAACTGAGAGGCGAAGAAGTGATGACAACTCTGGGACAGAGAAAATCAGAGGTTCCAAAGCTTTTGTATGAAAAATTATCTAAGAAACAATGGAGGAATGAGTAGAAAGTTGCTATAGTGTGTATAAGGCTAGAAGTAGGAACTGGAGCATTACATGAAAAGGTTGAATTTCTAATAATGGAATGAGATAATTGAGTTTAGCTGGTATGAGTCAATTCCCTCAAACATATGACAATAAAAATGTTGAGAATTTAGTTCATTACGAAAATAAATTTGAAAAAAAAATGGCCCTTTATAAGAGTAGAATAGGAATGTTTCCTTCAGAATTCTTCCTGTGCACAACTTTTGTTGTTTACACACTGATTAGCTCTGAATATTATGCAATTCCTAGGACATAAACTTTGATATGCCCAAGTACCATTACTTGAGTATTCTCTACTTGCTAACATATTCATTTCACAGTACAAATTTACAGAAGGAAGAAACCTCTTAATATGCATTTTACTTCATCAGTCACATACAAACCAGGAGTTCTCACATAATCCTCAGCCACATACCCATTACACACACACACTCAGACATAAAATTACACTAAATCTCTCATATTGGAGTTTTTAGGATTTGTACCAAATAGATTGAGGGTTTCTTTCAAGTTGAGAAACAATTAAGGACCTCGGAAAGATTAAAATAAACCTAAATTAAAAGACTAAAGCTTATAACAGACAAAACAGAAAAAAAGAAATGCTTGATGCACAAAAGAGCAATAAAAGATAAAATTATTGAAATAATAATGGTAATTTCTCTAAAGGCTAAGAAGCCAGAAGAGTGAACCAGATATGTGAGGGAAAACCCACAGATATAATGTGACCCCTGGTTTTCCAGTAAGCTTAATTCAGCATGCATAACCATCACTGCGTTTTTATAAAACTTCTGTTCAGTTTAAGGCTATCAATTCTGGGACAGTCAGCAGCCATAAAGGAAATTATTCTTTGATATGCTCAGGAATTCTACAATTTATTTATTTTTTGCATCCTACTAGTTTTCTAAAACTTTGTTCTTTGTGAACTTCCACCCATTTGATTTTACAACAACCATTCACTTACAGTTTATTCTGGTAGAATTGTTGATATGCCAGAATATCTGTGTATTCTATTTGAGATGACAGAATTTTTGTCATGTTAAGGTTATTTTTAAATCACTATGCAGAGAATAAGAGATTCTATGAATTAACACTTCAGGAGATATTCCAAAATCTCAAATACACTTTAATTTGTCAGCTACAGTGATGTTCTTGAAGAGAAGTAACTGAAAGGAACTACAAATAATGAATCCTTCTAAATATGACACTTTATCAGGTAGTAGGTAGAGTAATACAGAATCAATCCATTTACCCTTCTGTCTTTCTTCCCTTCCTGCCTTCGTCCCACCTCCCTCCCTCCTTCAGTCCTTCCTTCCTTCCCTCCCTCCATCCCTCCCTCTCTCCTTCCTTCCTTTTTTCTTCTGCTTCTCTCTTCTTTCATTCTTTCTTTTTCAAGTAGCCTGAAAGCCAACACTATATATTAAATAGCTTAGACATAACCTAAAGTTCTGTGTTCATAATTTTTGTGTTTTAAATAGTGATTTTGTTGATTCCTTTTTTTTTCTCAATTTATAATTCACAATACTTTAAAATATGTAAAGATATTTCATATGCCACTCTACTCATCATATCACTCAATTATGTAAGACAGTTACTATTCCCATTTGTTGCTGCCAGTATGTCTCAGTTAAGCACATGGCCTCAGAACTAGGAGGCTTGGATTAAATGCTGGCTGTTACCTAGATTAATAATGCTAAATATAATTTGCCTCAATTTCTTCACCTATAAAATGTTAATAAACACAGAATCTAACTCAATGGGTTGTGGAATAGTAAAAACTGTCAATAAATTAATAAAACATATATAAGTGTCTAGCACATCATTGAAGTTCTTGGGTGGTGCAAACTTTTAACACACTTGGCTCCTGTACCAGAAGACTGGAAGTTTCACTCCACGCAGAGGCACCTTGGAAGAAGAGGCTGATGTTATACTTCCAAGCAATCAGTGATTGAAAACTCTATGTCACAGGTCTTGTTTGACACATCTGGGGTCACTGTAAGTTGGATGGCAACTATTGTTTGACATGTCACTAGTTGTACATGAATAGTATTATTGTTATTACTATTTGAATTAATTTCCCCTTATATCTGAGAAATAAAAAACAATATCTGAGTACTGTTATACAGACACATACAGACATACTTGGTATACAGCAGTTTGAATGACCAAAATGCATAAGTATTGCTTTCTTCAACTATATCATGTTGAAAATTTATTAAACTTACTTTCCCCACTTTTGAAACCATAGATCAGGTGATAAATATATAAAAGTGGACATTTCCTTTTTTATTTTCTTATTATAGGAAATTTTTGTAGCATGATTTTCTTTCTTCTTTTAATTCTATTTAATGTTTAATAATTGTGTGAGTATGTGTTTATGTGTGTAATCATTAATGCAGGAATTGAGGAAAGAAAAGTCACTATAAAGTGGAAAAAATTAAGTGGAATCAAATAAAGGAAAGAAAGAAAGCTAGGATGCTCTACAGTGACCTTAAAAGTAATGGTGATAATCTTAAATGTTACGCAAGTTGTTTAACTCTCCAAAGCTAATTCTCCTCATTCAAAATGTTAGTGGCTGATAAGAACATTATGAGAAGAAGTGAAGGTAATAAAATCAAAATTTGAATAAAGATAATCAAAGTCATCATTTATTTTTGTTTCCAGGTAATTTCAATTATTTAACTGAATTATGCTATTCACAGATCTCTCCAAAAGCTTTCCTGATAAAATGTCAAGCTGACAAGGGATGCTGGAAATAGTACAGCAAATCTCTTCACTGCAGTAAATGAACTGATACAAATAGGGTTTTGTTTTGTTTTTCTTTTTTAAATATTTTGCTTTGTTTTTGGTGAAAGTTTGCATAGTAGGTTGGGTTCCTGTTTGACAATTTCCACACAAATTGACTAATGACATTAATTAAATTATTCACAGTGGGTTAACATTCTCATTAATTGTCTTCTGTTTGTGCCATTCCCAGTACTCTATTTTCCCTGTCCTCTTATATTCTCATCTTTTTTTTTTTAATTAAATATTGACCTTTAAGACTCATATATATAGTCTTTTTAGTAAAGGACTTGTCAAGTGGGTAATAGCCTTTATTTTCTGTTCACTCTGCATTTCTAATAGGGTTTTGAAGGGTCCCAGGGTTGCAAGATTTTATGCACTATGATGTTGACAGGGAAAACTGGCATAATTGAAAACTTCAGTGCATACTCCAAGTGCACACTTTCATACATTCTTTCTCTGAAATTTGTATCTTTTGGATGTGTGTTGCTTTTCCATTGTGGTAGTCAAATTTGTATGTCAACTTGGCTGGGCCTGTTTGAGGGGCTGTACAGCTGGTGTTAGTATTCCCCATGATGAGACTGGCAATTAACTCCATGGTGGAATCTACCACAAGCAGCTGAGTAGCTGCCTTTGTGATGTGGTCTGCATCCTGTATCTAAGGAGAAGCCTTGGGGTTAGTCTCTAGCTTATGGCACGCTTGGATCCCGCAGGTAGCTGTGTCTTTGTTCATCAGCCTGCCATACTCTGCTGACCTTGGGACTTACAATGGACTTAAGTTAATGGCATGCCACTTGATTTGGTAAAATTGGGACTGTGCCATTTTATTTGGTGACCTTGAGCTTGTTAGCCTCAGCAGCCAGTAGCTGCCTGAGTGAGGAAAAGTCTCTAGCTTCAGTGAGCCAGGAGCAAGAGGCAGAGCTGAAGTCCAAGGTTGAGGGGTTTCACGCAGCCCCTAGCATGGCACTTTGAACTTGGACTTCTACCCTCTCAAATTGTAAGATAATAAACTCCTGTTTATTGTGGTATGTGGTATGTTTCTTGTCAGAGAGGCACCAGGTAACCAGAACAGAATATAGTACCGAGAGAGTGGGGTGCTGCTCTGAC
>NW_006922876.1:117170-118567 GCF_000298275.1 Orycteropus afer afer | reverse complement strand
CTAGTTGAAGGGCTGGGCAGCTGGTGGTAGTTATTCCCCATGATGAGAATGTCAATTAACTCCATGGTGGGATCTACCACAAGCAGCTGAGTGGCTGCCTTTGGGATGTGGTCTGATTCCTGTGTATAAGGAGAAGCCTTGGGGATAGTCTCTAGCTTATGGCACTCTTGAACCTGCATGTAGCTGTGTCATTGTTCAGCAGTCTGCCATGCTCTGCCAACCTTGGAACTTACAATGAACTTAAGTTAATGGCCTATCATGTGGTTTGGTAACATCGGGACTGTGACATTTTATTTGCCAACATTGGGCTTGTTAGCCTCAGCAGCCATAGCTGCCTGAGTGAAGAAAAGCCTCTAGCTCTAGTGGGCCAGGAGCAAGAGGCAGAGCTGAAGCCCAAGGTCGAGGGGCTTTAGCACAGCCCCTAGAGCCTGGCACTTTAAATTTGGACTTCTAACCTCCCAAACTGTAAGAGATTTAACTCGTGTTTGTTAAGGACATCCAATTTGTGTATGTTTCCTGTTATAAAGGCACTTGGTAACCAGAGCAACAATATTGGCACTAACCCTCATATGCTGAAGAACTTCCTTGCAATGAGTCAAATAATTTCCTTCTTTAGTTGTGCCACTCAGCAATTCTTTCTCTCTCTCTTTTTGGAACTTCAGAAGTTTTCATAAACTTTGGCTACCATGGCATATGATGATTTGTAAACTTTTTATCTACTTAGATATAATTTCTGAAATTGTCTGTAGTCCTTTACACTTGATGTGGCAAACACTGTAATCAAAACTTTCATGCCTTTCAGCTTGCAGTTTTGTGGTATAAATGGAATCAAGGACTTTTGTTATTCCTCCTAAATTATTGTTTATCTTCTCAAATACACCATATGTGGTATGGTGGTTATGTTTGTGTGTCAACTTGGCTGGGCCTGGTTGAGTGGCTGGGAAACTGGTGGTAGTTTTCCCAATGATGAGACTGGCAATCAAATCCATGGTGGGATCTACCACAAGCACCTGAGTAGCTGCCTTTGGGCTGTGGTCTGCTTCCTGTATATAAGGAGAAGTCTTGGGGATAGTCTCTAGCTTATGATATGCTTGGATCCTGAATGAAGCTGTGTTATTGTTCAGCAGCTTGCCATGTTCTGCCGATCTTGGGACTTACAATGGGCTTGAATTCATGGCCTGCCTTGTGGTTTGGTAACATTGGGACTGTGACATTTTATTTGTCAATGTTGGGCTTGTTAGCCTCAGAAGCCAGTAGCTGCCTGATTGAAGAGATAGATGCTTTTAGCTTCAGTGGGCTGAGAGCAAGAGGCAGAGCTGGACTCCAATGTTGAGGGGTTTCACACAGCTCCTAGAGCCTGACACTTTTAACTAGGACTTAAAGCCTCCAAACTGTGA
>NW_006922876.1:114658-115255 GCF_000298275.1 Orycteropus afer afer | reverse complement strand
ATTGAATAAGTATGGTGAAAGGATACAACTCTGATGCACTCCCTTCTTGATTTTAAGCCATGCAGTATCCTCTTGTTCTATTTGAATGACAGCTTCGTGATCTATGTACAGGATTCTCATGAGTACAATTAACTGTTCTGAAATTCCCATTCTTCTTAATGTTATCCATAATTTGTTATAATCCACACAATTAAATGCTTTTGCATAGTCAGTAAAACATAAATAAACATTTTTTCTGATATCCTTTGCTTTCAGCCAAGGTACATTTATCATTAGCAATGATATCCCTTGTTCCACATCCTCTTCTGAATCCAGCTTGCGTTTCTGGAAGTCCTCTGTCAATATAATGCCGCAGCCATTTTTGAATTATCTTCAGTAAGATTTTACTTGCATGTGTATTAATGATATTGTTCAATAATTTTCACATTCTGTGGGATCATCTTTCTTTGGAATGGGTACAAATATAGATCTCTTCCAGTCAGTTGGTTAGGTAGCTGTCTTCTAAATCTCTTGGCATAGCTGAGTGAGTGCCTCCAGTGTAGCATCCATTTGTTAAAACATCTCAATGGTATTGTCAATTTCTTCCTTTTTTTTTTT
>NW_006922876.1:110324-114048 GCF_000298275.1 Orycteropus afer afer | reverse complement strand
AAAAAAAAAAAACTAAACTAGGTACTTATCCAATGTGGGAGGCAGTTAACTCTTGAGTTATTTGGCTTCAAGAAGTAATATTGTACGTATGTAGTTAGGAATACCCTAGTAAACAACTGTTCACATTTTTACTATGGATGATCGAGATATTCTAAGTAGTCATTATTCATTATTCACCAGGAAATATTCAATGGCTTAATATAAATTTTTATGTTTTGAATCAAGTATATAGAGAGTGTATTTACCTACATGATGTTTACCTGTCTTGTCAGTAAGCTGTGACTAATATGAAGAAATCCTTACAACAAAATAGCATCTGAAAGTTGATAATTTGATATTCATAAACTTTTTACTCCATTTCTTTCTCTGTGAAACTAAACAAAGTGCATTTTCTGTGAATCTTCCATTCTGATATGTTCCTTAATAGTATTAAAATGTTGTTGCTATTTGCCATCAAGTTGGACTTGACTCATAGCGACCCCTCCTTGAGTTTCCGAGGCAGTATCACCACGGAAGTTGATTGCCCATCTTCCTTCCAAGCAGTAGCTGGTGGGTTTGAACTGCCAGCCTTCTGTTTAGCAGTCAAGTGTCTCAGGCATTACACCACCAGATCTCCTAGTATTAAAATAGTCTAATAGTCTTCCAAAATTGTGTTGTTTTATGTGCAGTTGAGTTGGACCCAACTCAAAGTGACCTCACCTTGGGTTTCTGAGGTGTTATCACTATGGAAGTAGATTGCCCAACTGTCCTTCTGAGGAGGGGCTGGTGGGTTTGAACTGCCAGCCTTCTGGTTGGCAGTCAAATGCCTTAGGCATTATGCTACCAGGGCTCCTAAATTTTAGGACATAAAAGTAAAGCTTTAC
This sequence comes from Orycteropus afer afer, assembly GCF_000298275.1. Lineage (NCBI taxonomy): Eukaryota > Metazoa > Chordata > Mammalia > Tubulidentata > Orycteropodidae > Orycteropus > Orycteropus afer. The sequence goes on along the minus strand of NW_006922876.1, from coordinate 113,185 downwards.
TTATTCACTTTTTTCTTAAATGGTTCTCTATTCCTACGACTGGAAGGCCAATTTATTATAGAGTCCTTGCTAAGGAAAGAAAGGAAAAAGAAAATAAAAAGTATAGGAATTTTAAGCAATTTATGAGGATTTCAAAGAACCTCCATGACTTCAGAGGAGAAACCTCCATATTTTATGCCCACCAACTCTTTCTGTTGCCTTCACATTTCATTTTGCAACATATCTTTTCACATTCTCACCTACCTCCTGATCCTTCTCTACATTCTCCATTTTTAAAATACCACTATACACATTTTATTCTCTATATCCCATTTAAAGTCTCATACATGGATTACTAAAAGGAAGCATGGAATGATAAAGGAAAATTGACTTAAACTCAGGTATTATTGAGTTTAAGTCATGGTCCTTTGTTCTATTTTCCTATTGAGTTATTATGTGTTTTAATCAACTTTACAACAGTGGCGTTTGTTTATATGGGTTATGCCACATTGAGTATGTGACCTCTATTGCATAAATGTTGTTGTTTGGGGCCATTGAGTCAGCTCGGACTCACAGCAACTCTATGTACAACAGAAGAATGCACGCCAGGTCATCTGCCAGCTCCACAATCCTAGCTATACCTGAGCCCATCTTTGTAGCCACTGTATCAATCCATCTCATTGAGGGCCTTCCCCCTTTTCATTGACGCTCCACTTTTCAGCATGATATCCTTCTCCAGAGAACTGTTCCTTCTCACAACATGACCAAAGTAGCTAAGATGAACTCTAGCCATTCTCACTTCCAAGGAACATTCTGGTTGCACTTCGTCCAGCATAGATTTGTTAGTTTTTCTGGAAGACCATGGTACTTTGTTCTTCAGCACTTTAAAAAGGTCTTTCAGCAGATTTGCCCAGTGCAATAGGTTGTCTGATATCGTGACTACGGCTTCCATTGGTGTTGAGTGTGGAAGCAAGTAATATTAAATCTTTGATGACTTCAATCTTTTCTCCATTTATCATGATGCTCCTTATTGGTCCAGTTGTGAAGATTTTTGTTTTACTTATTATGTTAAGGTGTAATCTGTGATGCAAATTGTAGTCTTTAATCTTCATCAATAAGTGCTTCAAGTCATATTCACTTTCAGCAAGCAAGATTGTGTCATCTGCATATTGCAGGTTGTTAATGAATCTTCCTCCAATCTTGATGCTTTAGTCTTCTTCATATAGTCTAGCTTCTGTGATTACTTGCTCAGCGTACAGATTGAATAACTACAGTGATAGCATACAATCATGATGCACTCCCTTCCTTATTTTAAATCATGTAGTACTCCCTTCTTCTGTTTCAACAACAGCCTCCTGGTCTACATACAAGTTCTTATGAACACAATTAAGTGTTCTGGGATTCTCATTATTCTCAATGTTATCTATAATTTGTTATGACCCATACAAATAAATGCTTTTCCATAGATAATAAAACACAAGTAAACATCTTTCTGGTAGTCAATGTATGAATTGTTGTTGTTGTTGTTATGTGCCGTCGAGTTGGCCCCGACTCATAGCGACCCCTCCTTGGGTTTCCGAGGCAGTATCACTACGGAAGTAGGATTGAATAGCATGTATATATTTTGTACATGCTAGTGTATAAAAAAATATATATAAACTTAATATTCCTAGTTTCTGCAGTTTGAGAAAAATTTAACTAAATCTAATTGCTCATTTTATGTAAGTTTATAAATTCTTTCCCTTTACTATTTCTTAGGATTTCAGGGATATACACATTTCGTAAATCTTTCTTGGTTATTGTCCATCACTCACTGTTTAAGACTACAAAGTGGGAATTTTGGAGAGGGTAATTTCTAGAAGCTCATATTTTTTGTCTTCCTGCTTCAGTATCTCATGTTTGGTTAGAAGAAAATTGATGCCTTTGAATTGTGGTGTTGGTGAAAAATACTGAAAATAACGTTGACTGGCAGAAGAGCAAACACATCTATCCTGGAAGAAGACCAATGAAAATGTTCCTTGGAAGCAAAAATGGACATATTTCATCTCACCTACTTTAGTCATATGGTCAGAAGGGACCAGTCCCTGGAGAAGGATATCATGCTTAATAAAGTGGAGGATCAGAGTAAAAGAGGAAGACCCTCAACGAGATAGATTGACACAGTGACTGCAACAACAAGCTTAAGCATAGAAAGGATTGTGAATACGGCACAGGACAGTATGTGTTTTGTTTTGTTGTACATAGGATCACTATGAGTTGGAATTAAATTCACAACACCTAACAACAACAACATCTCTATTTATTTTTCATAGCATGGCTAACATGAAGTCAATAGTTTTGTTTGCTTGTTTGTTTTCCCAATAAACCTAGTATGAGCTTGAAATTTAACAGGAGACACTTAACCAACAAAAGGACAATCAAACATCATCTCAGTTATCACTACTTCTCTAGTCAATTGCCATTGCCCTTCTCCATGGAGTAATATCTTTAATCTGTGACACTGATTCCAATCTGAATGCATGCCATAAGGAACAGATAATTACTTCTTGAGAAGAAACCTTCTTCTGGCTGGTTCTTTCTCCCATATGTTCATAAGCTTATGTTTCCTCAATAAACTCAGTCATATGTACCCAAGAACAATTACAGATAAGCATTTCCTTGAGAGTAGTCAGCCCAAAATAGCGACAAATAAGTCATCATAGAAATATTAATATCTATACCTGATTTATTTCACTACTAATAATAAATGTTTAGGAGCTCTGATAGTGTAGTGCCTAAGGCACTTGACTGCTAACCAGAGGCTGGTGGTTCATGCCCACCAGCCACTCCTCAGAAGGAAGGTTGGGCAATCTACTTCCATAGTGATACAGCCTCAGAAACCC
>NW_006922876.1:91140-106422 GCF_000298275.1 Orycteropus afer afer | reverse complement strand
GGCAGTGTTTCATTCTGCTGTGCATGGGGGCTCTATGAGTCGGAGATGACTCAACAGCACTTAACAACAACAACACCATTGGCTAGGATGTGGTGGAAGATTTTTGGTTCTATATTCATGATGGATATTGGTCTGTAATTTTCCTTCCCAGTAGCTTCTTTGCCTGGTTTAGTATCAGGGTTATGCTTGCTTCAGGAAGTGAATTTGGATGACTGCTTTCTTTTCTGTGCTCTGGAATAGTTTCAGTAAGATTGGTGTCAGGTCTTCTCTGAATGATTGGTGGAATTCACCATTGAAACCATCTGGGCCAGTACTTTTTTTGTTGGTAAATTTTTTATGACCTGTTCCATTTTTTCTTATGTTCTGGGTCTTTTCCAATTTCTACCTTACTATGTGTTAGTTAAGCAAGCTGTGTGTTTCCAGAAATCTGTCCATTTCTTCTATACTTTTAAATATTTTGGAGAACTCTTCTTCATTGTATCCTGATATTATTATTTTTATTTATTTTGTGACATCACTCTATTCATCTCTTACTCATGTAATTTGCATCTTTTCCTTTGTTAATTCCGCCAGTGGTTTGTTAATTTTATTAAACTTTTCAAAGAACAAATTTCTGATCTTGTTGATTTTTTCTATTTTCTGTTTCTTTTATTTCTGCTTGAATCTTTGTTATTTCTTTCCTTCTGGTGACTATAGGCTTTTTTTCTTACTCTTTTTCTAATGGTTGTAGATGTTGGGTTAAGGTGTTGATTTTGGCTGTTTTGATATATGCATCCAATGCTATAAATTGCCCTCTTATCACTGCTTTTTACGTGTCTCAAAGATTTTGGTACATTGTGTTTTCATTCTCATTTGATTCAAGGAATTTTTTAAGTTCATTTTTTATTTCTTCTATTACCCAGTCGTTTTTGAGGAGGGTGTTATTCAGTTTTCATGCATTTGCTGTTTTTCTGTTGGTCTTCCTAGTTTTGATTTATAATTTTATAGCATTGTGATCTGAGAAGACATTTTGCAGTATCTCAAAAAGATTTTTAATTTATTGAGGCTTGCTTTGTGGCCTAACATGTGGTCAATCCTGGAGAATGTTCCATGAATGTTGGAAAAGAATGTTTTGCTCTTGTTGGGTGAAATGTTCTGTAGGTTTCTGTAAGGTCACTTTGGTTGATCATATTATTTAGTTCTTATCCATCTTTATTGAAATTCTTTCCAGTTCTATTTTTTTTTTTTTTTGAAAGTGATATGTTAATTTCTCCTAATATTACTGGGGTCATCTGTAAAAGTCTGCTTTATATATTTTGGGACTCTTTCTTTTACTGCACAGATATTTATTATGGTTATATCCTTCTGTTCAATTGATCCTTTGCTCATTAAATGATCTTCTTCCTTGTCTCTGATGGTTGTTTTTGTCTTAAAATATATTTTATCAGAAACTATTATTGCCAGTTCTTCTCTCTTTTGGTTGTCATATACTTGGTATATTTTTCTAGCCTTTGTTTTTAGGCTTTTTTTTGTTTTTGTGTGTACGGTGAGTCTCTTGTAGACAGCGTATTGATAGGTCATATTTTCTTATCCAGTCTGCAACTCTCCATCTCCTGAGGGGTATGTGCAGTTCATTTATATTCAAAGTAATTACTGACAAGCATGCATTTATTGATGAAATTTTGTTATGTGCTTTTTTGGTGGCATTGCTGATTTCTTGGTTCCTTATAATTATTTTGTGCTGATATCATTTTGGTTATGAGTCATGTTATCATCTCCATCATTGCTATTATTTTAGTATTTGCTAAATATTTGTGCTTGTCTTCTTTTTTATTTTGATGTGAAGTTTTTTTTTTTTTTTTTTTTTTTTAGGTGACCCTGTAGTTTATAATTTTCCTCCCAAGTTTAAAACAGTCTGCTCTATGTCACAATTGTCTTAAGTTCCTCAACATTTAAAAGTTCTGTAACTACACTATTTATTGCCTCTTTTTGGTTTTTCTTATTGGTTGCCCCTTTTAGTTAACTTTTTGTTTTTCCATGCTGCTTTCAGTATTCTTTCATTGTCTGTGGTTTTGGTAAGTTTGATGATGCTATGTCTTGGTGTTTTTCTTTTGGGCCTATCCTATTTGGGGTTCGTTGAACTTCTTCAATGTGTATAGTCTCATCTTTCATCATATTAGGGAAATTCTCTTCCAAAATATCTTCAATTATTTTTTCTGGGGTATTATCTGTCTTTTCCCATTCTGGATTTTTGATTATATGTAGGTTATTCCTCTTTATGGTTTTCCACATGAATCTTGGATATTCCTCATTGTGTTTGGCCTTTTGTCTGATCAAATGCTTAACAAATTAATACTGAGATGTCTGTCTTCAATCGCATTAATTATGTCTTCCATTGATTCAATTCTACCCCTTTGCTCATTCAATGTGTCATATATTTCTGAAATCTTAGTATTAATCTTCTGGATTTCATTTGTTGCTTTTATATAATTGCTGATTTGTTTTGTTTGTTTGTTTGTCAATTTGTTCTTGTACTGTTTTTCTAAATTGTTTTAGAGTTTTGTCTATTTACCTTAATTTTTTCAGTGATTTCCTTGACATTGTCAGTGTTTTCCTTGACCTGTCTCTCAATCCATTGAAGATACCCAAATAATAATTATTTTATTCTTTTGAATTCCTTACCAGAGAGTTACAATGCTGCTTCTTTCTCAGGAATGTTATCTGGATTTCTATCCTTGTCCCTTTTTCTATTAGTTTATCTTGCATTTTTGTGTGGACTCTGATGATCTGTTGTCTCCAAGACATTGTGGTCTTGTATTTATGTTTAATTTGTGTTTGTATGTTGGTATGATTTGTGCAAGATTTTTGTGTGTGTCTTTTATTTTATTTTATTTTATTTATCTGTGTGAGCAGGGTACTGTGCTTCTGTATTTGCTGGTTGTAATTGCTAAGACACTCACTACCTGTTTCCTGGTTGGTGTGATAGAGAATGAGAATGTGTTCACAGATCTCTGTTAGTAGTTTATAAAGAGCAATTGAGGGTGAGTTGACCTGGTATTGGCCACAATCTATTGTTGGCCAGTTGGTGCAAAAGCAAGTTGTAGCCATCACTCAGTAGGTGAGGCTGCAGGAGATGACAGTATGGTTGAATGTGTGGGAATCATTGCTGTCTCCCACTCAGTTAGATTAAAAGTAAATAAATCATAAAAAAAAAGAAATTTAAACTGCATAAATGAACAGGAAATAATGCAAAAAAATACAATAAATAAGAAGAAAAATTTAAAATATATTTACAAAAGAGAAAAGAAAGATAATGGGGAAAAACGGAAAAACAAATAAAGTAAACACTGCCACAGTATCTGTAGCAGGAGAACTGAGAGAAAAATGTAAATATTAGGGAAAACTGAAAAAGGAAAAGCAACAGATGAGAAAAACCAGTAGAAAGAAAAAAAAAAAAAAAAGAATGGCACCAGGAAAAAAGAAGCGAAGGGAGAAAAAAATTTTAAAAAAATAATAAAAAAAGAGAAAGAAACCAAGAACCAGGGTGAGAAGGAAGGGAAAAAGAAAGAATGAAAGGCAACAGATGAGAAAAACCAGTAGAAAGAAAAAAAAAAAAAAAAGAATGGCACCAGGAAAAAAGAAGCGAAGGGAGAAAAAAATTTTTAAAAAATAATAAAAAAAGAGAAAGAAACCAAGAACCAGGGTGAGAAGGAAGGGAAAAAGAAAGAATGAAAGAAGATAAAAAAATATTAATTTAGCAACAACAACAAAAAAAAATAGAATTGTGAGGGACAGGGCACAGCCCTCAGGCTCTACCAGGGCACAGACCAGGATGGAAACTCCACAAGTCAAGAAGGTGGGTGGAATTGGGCATGGGAAGATGTCTACATCCCTGTTCACCAAGAAGGCATAGGGCACAAGAGTAGCAAGAGGAATATTGCATCTCTGCAAAGGTCAGTCTCCTGTGAGGTTGCCCACGCTGTTCTCAGCAGGCAGAGCCCACTCCCAGTTTGCATACCAAGCCATAACAATTCTTAGTCTATCCTTAGGTTGCTATCAGGAAATATTCAAAATGGCTGTGGCCTCAGGACAGCCTGTAGTCTGCAGCTCTGTCTCCTTACTCACTGTTTCATTCAGGTTATTGTATTAGTTGGTATTTAACTCACTTCTCCATCCTTCCCTTCAAAGCTCATGGTTCCAGGATCATCTTCTGTATTGGTTTTAATTGGTTTCTCATTGCTTTGTAGTGGATGGTCTGTGTAGCTTGTCTATCCCACCATCTTGCTGGAACCCCTATTTTTCCTTATAGTTTTAGAAATACTTTATATAGCTTGAGTACAATTCAATTGTTACATGTATATATGGCAAATATCTTGTACTATTTTTGTGTCTAAAATATGACCTTGATTACATCTCACATGAATTTAGTTGCAGTTGTTATGTGACATCAAGTCAGACCTGACTCACAGTGACCCCTCCTTGAGTTTCTGAGGTGGTATCACTATGGAAGTAGATTGTTCAACCTTTCTTCTGAGGAGTGGCTGGTAGATTTGAACTTCCAGCCTTCTGGTTAGCAGTCAAGTGCCTTAAGCACTATGCTACCAGAGCTCTTATATGAATTTATAGATGATCTAAAGATTAGATTTGACACATTGAACACCAATGACCAAAGACCAGACTAGTTGTAGGATGACACTAAAAACATAATACATGAAGAAAACAAATGGTCATCAAAAAGACAGACAAAGAAGAAAAGACCAAAATGGATGTCAGATGAGACTCTGAAACTAGCTCTTGAATGTAGAGTAGATAAAATGAATGGAAGAAATTTTGAATAGAAGATTTCAAATGGAAGCTTGAAAGATGGAAGGGATATACACTCACTGTATCAAAGAGACTTGATCCATGCCAACTATTTCAAGAGAATCAACAGTACTGAGGGAAGAAATCCAAGCTGCACTGAAGGAGTTGGAGACAAGCCTCCAGGAATTGACAGAATACTCATTGAGATGGTTCAACAAATGGATGCAGTGCTGGAGGTGCTTACACTTTTATTTCAAAAATTTTGGAAGCCAGCTACTTTTTTGTGCCATGTTTCTCAAGACTCTTTTAATGAAATTCTTGGGTGAATTTCATGATTAATTTTGATGTATTTAAGCATTTCTTAAATTCAATAAAATTGTACTTCTAAAACAGTTAATTTTATTTGACTATCCCTGCACATATGATTTACTGCCATGGTGTACATAATAAAAATTAGTCTTAATTTCTCAGAAGAAATATTTTCTTACCTGTTTCTCCTTTTAGGAGTACCTTATCTGGTGTGGGTCAATTAATGTTATGTACAAACATTACCATTTGCTTATCAATTTCTTCAAAGCTCTTAGGATTTTGATGAAAATTTTAGAAAATGTTTTATAATATTACAACTTTTTAACAATGAAGATGGCATATGTTTCTATTAAATTAAGTTATATCAGAAATCAATATATCTTGTACTTTGTTTATTCTGCCACTGGAGCTCTGGTAACATAATGCCTAAGGCACTTGACTGCTAACCAGAAGGCTGGTGGTTCAAACCCACCAGCCACTCCTCGAAAGGAAGTTTGGGCAATCTACTTCTGTAGAGGTACCGCCTCGAAAACCCAAGGAGGGGTCGCTATGAGTCGGGGCGACTCAATGGCACATAACAACAACAACAACAACAACAAATTTATTAACACATTTTAAAATAAAATCTATTAAAAAAAATCTCAAAATTTATGTGCTTTATAAAGATGGACAGTGAGTAGGGAATGCTAGGAGTCAGAATCAACTTGAAGGCAGTGGATTTTGTTTGGTTTGGTTTATGAAATTGCATATATATTTTATATGTTAATCTCATATAAATTATTTCCAAATTCTTTTTCAGCTATTTTTTTTCAAATATTATTTTTATTTCTCATAACAGTAAAATTTACATAAATAATCATATTATCTGCAGTAATGGGGGTTTATTCCTTTTTGTTTTTCTTTACTTCCACAACAGTTTATTTAATTGTCTCAACTTTGGTGAAATAAAAAAGAAAGAAAAGAGAAGAAATCATTATGATTTATAGAAGGAACTCAGTAACTGCCCTCTAAAGATATATATTATATATTCATTATATTATATATCCATCACTTTTCTGTCAGTTTGTCATATTGTGGTAGCTTGTGTATTGCTGTGAGGCTAGAGGCTATACCACCAGTATTTTAAATACCAGGAGGGTCACCCATAGTTGACAGGTTTCAGAGGAGCTTCCAGATTAAGACAGACTCAGAAGAAGGAAAGGAGCATCCGCTTCTCAGAGAATTGTCTAGTGAAAATCTTATGCATAGCGATGAAACACTCCCTGATATGGTACTGGAAAGCTTTATGAATAGCCCTGAAATTTGTTCCAAAATAGTACCAGAAGATGGCCCCTGAGTTTGGAAAGCATTTAAAATATGGCTAGGGTAGAGCTGCCTCCTCAAAGTAGAGTTGACCTTCATTATGTGGATGGATGAAAGCTTTTGGGACCTGCACTGGCTGATGTGGCATGACTCAAAATGGAAATAAACAGCGGCAAACATCCATTAATAGTCAGAACATGGACTGTACAAAGCATGAATCTAGGAAAATTGGAGATGTCAAAAATGAAATGGAATGCATGAAGATCAATGTCCCAAACATTATTGAGCTGAAATGGACTGGATTTGGCCATTTAGAACCAGAGAACCATATGATCTACTATGCTTGGAATGACAAATTGAAGAGGAATGGTGTGACATTCACAAAGAATGTTTCAGGATCTTTCCTGAAATACAATGCTGTCAGTGATAAGATGATATCCATATGGCTACAAGGAAGACTAGTTACCAGTACTATTATTCCAACACATCAGTCACCAAAGCCAAAGACAAGGAAATTGAAGATTTTTGCCAACTTCTGCAGTCTGAATTGATCAAACATGCAATCAAGATATGCTGACTATCACTGGTGATTGGAATGCAAAAGTTGGAAACAAAGAAGAATCACTGGTAGATAGAAAATTTGGCCTTGGTGACAGAAATAATGCTGGACATCACATGATAGAATTTGGAAGACCAACGACTTGTTCATCTTTTTTCAACAATATCAATGATGGCTATACACATGGACTTTGCCAGATGGAGTACACAGGAATCAGATCAATTATGTTTGTGGAAAGAGATGATGGAGAAGTTCAATATTTTCAGTCCAAACAAGGCTGGGAGCTGACTGTAGAACAGACCATCACCTGCTCTTATGTAAGTTCAAGTTGAAACTGAAGACAATTAAAACAAGTCCACATGAGCCAAAATATGACCTTGATATTATGCCTCCTGGATTTAGAAACCATCTAAAGAATAGGTTTGATGTATTGAACACCAATGACTGAAACCAGAGGAACTGTGGGATGACGTCAAGAACATCATTCATGAAGAGAGCATAAGGTTATTAAAAAGACAGGAAAGTAAGAAAGGACCAAAATGGTTGTCAGTAGAGACTCTGAAATTTGTCCTTGAATGTAGAGTAGTGAAAGCAAATGGAAAAAATTGCCAGGTTAAGGGTTGAAAGGGTTTTTTCAAGGGGCTTTTCAGGAGTTGGTTCCTTTTTTCTTTTTTTTCCGTTTTTTTGCATTCCAATCACCAGTAATAAAATGTGCAAAGATCTGGATTTAGAAAACCAAAATGGAAGAACATGCTTAACATTTCACAAGCTGAAAGACTTGAAGAAAAAATTCAAGCCTCAATTTGCTCTTTTGAAAGATTCTATGGCAAAATAGTAGGAGCTCTGGTAACAAAGTGCCTAAGGCATTTCACCACTAACCAGAAGGCTGGTGGTTCAAACCCACTAGCCACTCCTGGTGGGTGGAAGGGAAGGTTGAACAATCTACTTCCATAATGATACTGCCTCAGGAACCCAAGGAGGGGTTGCTGAGTCAGGTCTAACTCAATGACACATAACAACAACAACAATGGGCAAAACATTGAATGGTGCAGGAAACATCAAAAACAGATGGAAGGAATACACAGAGTCATTGTACCAAAAATAATTGGCCTATGTTCATCCATTTCAGGAGGTGGCACTTGATCAAGAACCAGTGGCACTGAAGAAAGAAGTCGAAGATGCACTGAAGGAATTGGTGAAGAATAAGGCTCTACAAATTGATGGAATACCCATTGAGATGTTCAACAAACAGATGCTGCTGTGGAGGTGCTCAATCAGTTATGCCAAGAGATTTGGAAGCCAGCTACCTGTCCAGCTGACTAGAAGAGATCCACATTTGTACCCATTCCAAAAAAAAGGTGTTCCAACACATTGTGGAAATTATCAAACAATATCATTAATATCACATTCAAGTAAAATCTTGCTGAAGATAATTAAAAAGTGTCTGAAGCTGTGTATTGACAGAGAACTTCCACAAATGCAAGTTTGATTCAGAAGAGGACATGGAATTAGGGATATCATTGCTGAGGTCAAATGGATGTTGGCTGAAAGCAAAGAATACCAGAAAGGTGTTTACTTGTGTTTTATTGTTTACGCAAAAACATTCGATTGTGTAGATCATAACAAATTATGGGTAACATTGAGAAGAATGGGAACTCCAGAACACTTAGTTGTGCTCATGAGGAACTTGTACATAGGCCTTGAAGCTGTCATTCAAACAGCACGGGTAGATACTGCATGGTTTAAAATCAAGAAAGGAGTGCTTCAGGGTTGTATCCATTCACCACACTTACTCAATCTGTATTCTGAGCGAAGAATCTGAGAAGCTGGACTATATGAAGAAGAGCATTACATCAGAATTGGAGGAAGACTCTTCAGCAACCTGTATGTAGACAACACAACATTGCTTGCTGAAAGTGAAGATGACTTGAAGCACTTATTCATGAAGATTAAAGACACCAGTATGGTTTATACCTCAAAATGAAGAAAAAGAAAATCCTCACAACTGGACCAATAAGCAACATTATGATAAATGGAGAAAAGTTTGATGTTGTCAAAAATGTCATATTACTTGGTTTCACAGTCAATGCCAATGGAAGCAGCAGTCAAAATATCAGGCCATGTATTGTACTAGGCAAATGTAGTGCAAAAGACCTCTTTAAAGTGCTGAAAAGCAAAGATGTCTCTGAAGACTAAGGTTGTACCTAATCCAAGACATTGTATTTTCAATCACTTAATACCCATGTGAAAGCTGGACAATGAATAAGGAAGAATGAAGAAGAATTGATGCTTTTGAGTTGTGGTGTTGGTGAAGAATACTGAAAGTACCATGGACTTTCAGAAGAACTAATAAATATTTCCTGGAAGGAGTACAGCTGGAATGCTCCTTGGAAGTGAGAATGACTAGTCTTTGTCTCTTACTTTGGTCATTTTGTCAGAAGGGACCATTCTCTGGAGAAGGATGTCACAAAAATCCTCACAACTGGACCTATAAGCAGCATCACGATAAATGGAGAAAAGATTGAAGTTGTCAAAGACTTCACATTGCTTGGTTCTACAATGGACATCAATGGAAGCAGCAGTCAGGATATCAGAACGTAGTAAAGCATTGGGCAAGTCGGATGCAAAAGACCTCTTTCAAGTGCTAAGGAGCAAAGATGTCTCCTTGAAGACCAAGGTGTGCCTATCCCAAGACATTGTATTTTCAATCACTTAATACCCATGTGAAAGCTGGACAATGAATAAGGAAGACTGAGGAAGAATTTATGTGTTTGAGTTGTGGTGCTGGTGAAGAATGCTGAAAGTACCATGGACCTCTAAGAGAACTAATAAATCTGTCCTGAAGGAAGTGCAGCCAGAATGCTCATTGGAAGCAAGAATGGCCAGACTTTGTCTTACCTACTTTGGTCAAGTTATCAGAAGGGACCATTCACTGGAGAAGGATATTGTATTTGGTAAGGTGGAGGGTTGATGAAAGAGAGGAAGGCCCTCAACGAGATGGATTGACACAGTGGTTGCGGCAATGGGCTCAAGTATAGCAGGGATCACATAGCTGGTGTGGGACCGGGCAGTGTTTTATTCTGCTGTACATAGGGTTGCTGTGAATTGAAGACAACTCGATGGCACATAAGAACAACAACAATAAAGTGGAGGGTCAAGGAAAAAGGGGAAGGCACTCAATGAGATAGACTGACACAGTGGCTGCAACGATGGGCTCAGGTATTACAAGGATTGTGAGCCTGGCACAAGACTGGGCAGTGTTTTGTTCTGTTGTGCAAGGGGGCACTATCAGTCAGGGGCAACTCTACGGCACCTAACAATAACATATGTATCTGTTTATCTATCTATCTATCTATCTATCTATCTATCTATCTATGCATCCATCCATTCATCTGGGAGCTCTGGTAGCATAGTGCCTAAGGCACTTGACTGCTAACCAGAAGGCTGACAGTTCAAACCTACCAACCATTCCTTGGAAGGAAGGTTAGGCAATCTACTTCCATAGTGATACTGCCTCAGAAAGCCAAGGAAAGGTTGCTATGAGTAGGGTCTGACTAGATGGCACATAACAACAACATCTATTCATCCATCTAATTTAAATATTTTATTGAACTTTCTGTGAAAGTTTACACAGTAGTTTGGGTTCCTACACAACAATTTCTACACACTTCATCATTTAAATTGGTTATATTCTTTATAATGTGTGAACATTCTCATTATTTCCAGCCTGGTTATTCCATTTCCATTAATCTATTTCCCCTGCCCTTTACAGCTTTGTTTTAAATCGGTTACTGACCACTTGATCTTCTACAGATGATATTTAAAAAGAATGACAGTACTCAAGGGTGATATTTATTTTGTTAGCCATTCTGATAGTCAACTAAAAGGTGACCACAGAGGCTAATTTCAGTTCACAGTTTAAATGATATCTCAGAACAAGTGTCTCATGGAGCGTTCTACTTTCAACAGGTCCAATGAGTCTGTATTTTTTAATTTTTTTTTTTTTTTTAAGTATTGGAGGTTCTGTTCCACATTTTTCATCCATCTATTGGGATCCATGAATGGTGATCATGACTAGAATGTTAGGTAATGGTATACGGGCACTATCTAGTTCTGGTCTCAGGGTAGATGAGGTTCACATAGACAATTAGTTCTGTCAATAGTATCTTCTTTGAGGCTTTTGTTTATTTTATTGTCTTTTGCTCTAGAGGGAAAGAGGTGGAAATTGAATTTACATGGCTGCTTACAAACTTTTAGTGATCTAGATACTACTCACCAAACCAGGAATAAGGTTATAGCTTTGGAAACCCTATGGGACAGTTCCATTCTGTCCTATAGTGCAGCAATGAGTTAGAATCAATTTGATGGCAATGGTTTGATTTTTAACTGTTTCAAATGTCACTGAATATATTTTTCTTAACTTTTTATTGTGATTTTGGTGAAATTTTACAAAGCAGATTCATTTTACTTTGAATAGTTCATACACATTTTGTTTTGTGACACTGGTTACATTCCCCTCAGTGTAACAGATTTCTTCCCACTCCTCCCTGTGGTAGGAGCTCTGGTAACATAGTGCCTAAGGCACCTGACTGCTAACCAGAAGGCTGGCGGTTCAAACCCACCAGCTACTCCTCAGAAGGAAGGTTGGGCAATCTACTTCCATAGTGATACTGCCTCAGAAACCCAAGGAGGGGTCGCTATGAGTCAGTCTAACTCAACGGCACATAACAACAACAACAACAACAACCTCCCTGTGGTTACCCTTTCCCTGTGTCCTCCTTGCCAGTGCATTCCTGCCTCCTTACCTTTATCCCTGTGCAGATGCTGCCTTTATGATCTCTCATGAGAGATTTTTCTAAAGAGTGTACATCCCTGGTGTAGGTGTCCAACTTGTATGCATGTCTAACATTTGGCTGAGAATTAAGCCATGGGAGTGAGTTCAATTCCAGGCTTGAAGAGTGATTAAGGACAAGGGGTTTCACTAATCTTTATCAGATAAGTGAGACTGGTCTTTTGTATGATTTTTAGTTTTGTCCCACATTTTTCTCCTGCTCATTCAGGGATCTCCACTCTTGATCCCGTTCTGAATGGTTAACATTGACAGCTGGGCACCATAGAGTTCTTCTCATCTCAGGATAATATAGACTGAGGTTCTCATGGTCCATTAGTCCTTTGAATTTACTGTGTCCATTCATCTTTGATTTTTTTCACTTTTTACTCCAGATAAGGAGAGAACAGTAGTTGCATCTTAGTTTGCTACTTACAAATTTTTGTGATCCCATTCTCTCACCAAAGTAAGATGCAGAATGATATTTTTATATACCATCTTGTGTCAATTGAGCTAGATGTCCTATGGATATATTTCTATATTGACACAGTCTTAGTATTTCCTTCTTTATTAATTTGTTGATTTGCTATATTAGGTTTTCCAATGCTGAATCAAACTTGCACTACTTGAATAATTCAAATTTGATCATAATATACATCAATAATGTGTTGCTATATGATGTATTGCTACAGTTATTAGTTTTAAATTTGGATATCTTAGTTGAATTGGCTTGTCACCTCCTTTTATTCTAATATTATGGTATGAATTTATAACAAAATTATTTGTAGATTTTTTTTTTCAATATTAAAATAGAATGTTTTAATTATTTGATGATCTCCAACTAAATTTCTGTTTGGTTAGATAATAATAAATTTAGAGTTCAATTGCTCAAAATTTGTTGAGATTTGCTTAATGATATATTACCAGATAAAATTCACTATCAATTAGATTTCATGTGTTCTTGGAAAAAATATATGAAACCCTTATATTTTTCTTTAATTTTACTTTTCTAAATAATATTCATATCTGAATTATGTATAATTCATCTATTAATGAAAAAATATATAGAAATCTATCATTTTGATATAATTCTGATCATATTGTTTTATACCAATGAATCAATTTCAACTCACAGCAGCTCTGTGTACAGTTTTAATAATTTTTCATTTATACATTGGAATCTGTATTTTAGTGGAAGGTTTTTTTTTTCTTTTTTTTGCCCTTAAACAGAAGTTTTAATATTGTATATGGTCACTCTCCTCCACTCATATGTCATTTTGTTGTACTCTGGTGCTTTGTGTGTTGTTGTGATGCTGGAAGCTATGCCATTAGCATGTCAAATACCAGCAGGGTCACCCATGGTGGATAGGTTTCAGTGAACCTTTCAGACTAAGACAGACTAGGAAGAAGGAAGTGGCAATCCACATCTGAAAAAACTGACCAATGAAACACTTATGAATATCAGTGAAACATTGTCTGATATAATGCTGTAAGATGAGGCCCTAGATCAGAAGGCATTAAGATTGGGGAAGAGCTGCTTCCTCAACTTAGAGATAACCTCAATAATATGAATGGATTAAACTTCCAGGGCCTTTATTTTCTGATAGGTATCACTCAAAATGGGAAGAAATAGCTGCACATATTCATTAATAACAAGAATGTGGACTGAACAAAATATGAACCTAGGAAAACTGGGTGTCATGAAAAATTCAGTGGAACACATAATGATCAATATCTTAAGCACTAATGATCTGAAATGGGCTAGTATTGACAATTTTAAATCAGACAATCATATGGACTACTCTGCCAGGAAATAATTTGAAAAGGGATGGCACCACTCATCATCAAAAAGAACATTTCAAGATCTATCCTGAAGTATGAAGCTGTCAGTGATAAGATAATATCCATGTGTCTACAAGGAAGATCAGTTACTATTATTAAAATTTACACACCAGCCACTAAAGCCAAACATGAAGAAATGGAAGATTTTTTACCAACTTTTGCAGTCTGAAATAGACCAAATATGTAATCAAGATGAATTGATAACTTTAAACTGTTAAAAGCAAATAATTTACTTTGAAGAGTAAGGTGTGCCTGATACAAGGATTGTGTTTTCAATAGACTTCTATGCAGGTGAAGGCTGGAAAATAAATAATGAAAAGTGAAGAAGAATTGGTACATTTGAATTATGGTATTAACAAGGAATAGTGAAAATACTATGACTGCCAAATGAATGAACAAACCTCTCCTCATAGAAGTACAGCTGGGATGCTTTTTACAAGTGAGAATGACTGCATTTTGTCACACATACTTTGGTTATGTTGTCAGAAGGGACAAGTTCCTGGAGAAGTATATCATGCCTGATAAAGTAGAGGGCCAGGGAAAAAGGGGAAGGCCTTCAATAAGATGTATAGACACAGTGTCTGCAATGATGAGCTCAAACAGCAAGGGTTGTGAGGATGTTGCAAGACTAGGCAGTATTTCATTCTGCTGTAAATAGGGTCACTATGAGTTGGAACAAACTCAAAGGCACCTAACAACAATGATGACATGATCACTCTGTCTTAGGAAATATTTTTTAAAGATTATTTTCTTTCTGATATTATTATAGCTGAGCTAGCTTTTCTTTGGTGTTCACCTAGTTTATCATTTACCATAGATGATTTTAACATTCCAATTCCTTACATTTTATTTTTCTTCAAAAACTCCAAAAAAAGGGATATATATATATATATATTTATCCTCAATAAATATCTTCTCTTTTTTCTTGAAATCTCAATATATTAAAAGTGCTTATGTTTAGTGCTTCTTGAAAGATTTATGTTGACTTGTTTTTTTAACTATTACAAAATTAATAAATAATTTTTCCTTTCATCTTTTGTAACTATGAATGTTTCTATTGCATGATATTTTTTATAAGTTTGCAAAAAAGAATAATGCTTAGGTATTACAACAATTATTTTCACATTAAAAATAATTCTTTAAAACTAAAATTAAGAATATAAAACAATGAAAATTATTCAAAAAATTTGGAGTGATTTTACTTTCATTAAACAAGCTATAGTATTATTTTCTCTAGAAAATAATTTACACTCTCTAGAAGATATTAACTGCATAATATTAATTATGCAAAATGATATTTAATCTTGGATTATTTTATAAGTTTCTTTGTATGTCATAATACTTTTCAGGTTCATTCTATCTATCTTATATCCCTTTGGCAAACGCATTTGTAAAACTTCTAACCACAGATTATTTTCCTTAATATTATGTACTGGATATTTGCTGATTGTTAAAATATCAAATGTAAAGTTTTGTATAATATGTAGAGTAGAGTGTAAGTAGGGACAACAAATGATTTTTCTTATGGTCAAATAGCAAATATATTACACTAATTAATCAAAACATTCTGTCCTGAAGTACAATGCTGTCAGTGATAGGATAATATCCATACACCTACAAGGAAGACCCGTTAATATGACTGTTATTCAAATTTATGCCC
>NW_006922876.1:81698-83975 GCF_000298275.1 Orycteropus afer afer | reverse complement strand
AGAGCATTCCAGCTGCACTTCTTCCAGGACAGATTTGTTAGTTCTTCTGGCAGTCCATGGTACTTACAGTATTCTTCACCAACACTGCAACTCAATAGCATCAACTCTTCTTTGGTCTTCTTTATTCATTGTCCAGCTTTCACATGTATATGAGGCTATTGAAAATAACATGGCTTGGCTTAGGTGCACCTTAGTCTTCAAATAGACATCTTTGCTCTTCAGCACTTTAAAGATGTTTCACAGAAGATTTCCCCAGTGCAATATGTCATCTGATTTCTTGACTGCTGCCTCCATTGGTGTTGATTGTGGAATGAAGTAATACGAAATCTTTCACAACTTCAATCTTTTCTCCATTTATTGTGATGCTGCTTATTTGTCCAGTTGTGAGGATTTTCATTTTCTTTATGTTGAGGTATAGTCCACACTGTAGACTTTAGTCTTTAATGTTCATCACTAAGTTCTTCAAGTCATCTTCACTTTGAGCAAGCAAGGTTGTGTCATCTGCATATAGCAGGTTGTTGATGAATCTTCCTCCAATTCTGATGCTACATTCTTCTTCATAGGAGCAGCTTCTCAGATTATTTGCTCAGCATACAGATTGAATAAGTATGGTGAGAGGATACAACTCTGACACACTCCCTTCCTGATTTTAAACCATGTAGTATCCCCTTATTCTTTTCAAATGACAGCTGCCTGGTCTATGCATAGGTTCCTCATGAGTAAAGCTAAGTGTTTTGGAATCCCCATTCTTCTCAATATTATCCATAATTTGTTATGACCCACAGAATCAGAGAACGTGGAACAAGTGATATCATTGATGATGTCAGCCAGATCTTGACTCATCAGAAAGATGTTTCCCTGTGTTTTATTGACTATGCCAAAGCATGTGGGTCATAACTAACTGTGGATAACATTGAGAAAATGGGAATTCCAGAACACTTAATTGTACTCATGAAGAACCTGTACATAGACCAGGAGGTTGTTGTTTAAAGAGAACAAGGGGATACTGCATGGTTTAAAATCAAGAAGGGAGTGCATCAGAGTTGTATCCTTTCACCATACTTATTCAATCTATATATTGAGCAAATAATCAGAGAATGTGGACTATATGAAGAATAATGTGACATCAAGATTGGAGAAAGAATCATTAACAACCTGTGATATGCTGATGACACAACCTTGCTTGTTGAAAGTGGGAATGACTTGAAGGACTTACTGATGAAGACTGAAGAATACAGTCTGCAGTATGGATTACATCACAATATAAAGAAAACAAAAATCCTCACAATTGGGCCTGTAAGCAACCTCATGATAAATGGAAAAAAGATTGAAGTTGTCAAAGACTTCATATTGCTTGGTTATATAGTCAACATCAATGGAAGCATCAGTCAGGACATCAGATGATATATAGCACTAGACAATCTGGCTGCAAAGGACCTCTTTTAAGTGCTGAAGAGCAAAGATATCTGCTTGAGGACTAAGGTGCACCTGACACAAGCCATGGTATTTTCAATCATCTCATATGCACGTCAGAGATGGACAATGAATAAGAAGACCCAAGAAGAGTTGATGCTTTTGAGTTGTGGTGCTGGTGAAGAATGCTGAGAGTACAATGCACTTCTAAAAGGCAGCTCTTCCCAAGTAATATTTTGTGTGCCTTCTGAACTAAATTGGCTCATCTCCCAGCACTATATCAGACAATGTTTCAGGGCTAGTCATAATGTTTTCCAGTTATATATCAGGTAGTGTTTCACTGCTATTTATAAGGTTTTCATTGGCCAATTCTTTGAGCAGTGGTTGGCCTCTTCCTTCTTCCTTGTCTGTCTTAGTCTGGAAGCTCCTCTGATACTTGTCCACCATAGATGCCCTTGCTGGTATTTGAAATGCCAGTGACATAACCTCTAGCTTTATAGAAACATGCAAGCCACCACAGAACAACAAACTGACCAACCTAGTAATTCTACAGATAGATATTCATAAAGATAGTTGAAAGTATAAGTGCACAAAAGCTTTGTAGGAAAATATTCAGACAGTGTTATGAATAACATTCAAAAACTGAAAGCATTCCCTGTGTTGACTGCTAGGCAAATGCATTGAAAATCAAACAAACAAAAACAAAACTGTGATAGGTCTATATATGGCAATACAGCTCAGTAGTAAAAAGGAACAGATTTCTGCATCTTAAATAAACATAATGAATCACAAAACATTCTGAGAAAAAAATCAAGCACAAAATATCTTCTATAATATTTTATTCATATGAAGTTCTAGGATAGT
>NW_006922876.1:79261-80928 GCF_000298275.1 Orycteropus afer afer | reverse complement strand
TAACTTTGGGCTTCTCAGCTTCAGCAGCCAGCAGCTGTCTGAAGAAAAGCCTCTATCTTCAGTGGGCCAGGAGCTGGAGGCAGATCTGATGCCCAAGGCTGAAGGGCTTTTACCCAACCCCTAGAGCTTGTCACTTTGAACTTGGACTTAAAGCCTCCAAACTGTGAGAGAATAAACTCCTTTTTGTTAAGGCCATACTATTTGTGGTATATTTCTGTTAGAGTGACACTAGGTAACCAGAACAATCCTGAACTCTAGAAATATACCAGTTGGGAAGGGTTATCTAAGATGGACTTCTACTAAATATTTTTAGGCATAGTGATTACTGATATGTAATATTTGGGAATATTTAGTCCACAGGGTTGAATGAAATCCATTCAGCTTCCATCTTAGAAATTTTATATTAGCTCATCTGAGAACATTCCCATAACTTCATTATTTTAGGAAAGGAGCAAACGACATCTTGCTGTGATTCTGCACCATCTGAAGCAGGCTCATCAAAGGTTAAGTTAATCATGTGAGTAAGTCATGTCTATTTGTAAGGTTTACAAGCAAGGTAAAATCCAGTGCTTGATAGAAAATCAGTTTAATTAGTAAAGAAAGAAAACAAGCAAGCAAACAAAAACACCTTGTGGATGACCCTTGGGAGGTCCTGAAGTTCTCTCAAAAAAGAGGAAACAAAATGTTTTTTTTGTGTGTGAAATGACCCTGGGGTCCCTTTACAACATGAATCTTTGATTTGACTAGGTAAAGAAATAAAGCCTTCTTGCTTTCCAGTAGGGAAAAATTAATGCGCATATACTAAAATCATCAGGAGTTATTTCACATCATTTCCATTGGATTCTGCCTTCCAAAATACCACCTACTTTATTATGTCAACACTTAATAAACTTCTGAAATATGTAGTTTCAGAAAGAAATCCAAAGCAAGGAGAAACAGGATAAATCATCGTTACTGTGTAGTAAGATCTAGATTAGAAAATATCCTATTGAGCTGATCATTTGCAATTCTGAAGTTTGATCAGGTCCCCATAAAGCAACTTTGGAATATGGCTAACTGAGTCATCAGAGTTTAACATTTTCTTTCCTTTGTGGTCTTATCATCTATAAGATTCTTTGGTCTTCTAAAGCCTACCTAAAATGCTTCATTTAAAACAATGAGAGCCTGAAGATCTTTTTTCTAAATATCCAAAATTAAGCACTGGTTTACTAGAGTTTCATTATCTCCAATCTATGCAATTTGTTTTCTGAAGTAATCATATTTTTTGTAACAAACAGTGTTGTCAACTAATATACCTGAGCTCTGTGATCCAGTGTAGGCAATAACCCAGTCTTGATAAGAACAATTTTTCTTTCCAGGTGTTTAATTGAACTCCTATACTTGTTTTCTGTAGGTATGTAACATTGTAAACATCTTTCTATATGTTGCTTTTCATTTGATCTATGATACCTTTAAATTTCTGCTGGAGCTTTTGGATTTTATTTCCAAACGGGATATTTTCTGAAAACAAATAATCTTCCTTAGTGTAGAGCTACTTAATAGAATCTAAAAGTGCTTATTATCATCTTTAAAATTTTAGTTCTTTTTATTTCTCTTCAAATAATTTACAGAAATTTTTAGCAAGGCATCAAAATTTAGTTTCTTCAGTATTCTTTTTGATCTATCAT
>NW_006922876.1:75155-79161 GCF_000298275.1 Orycteropus afer afer | reverse complement strand
CAAAGCCAATTACTATAATGAAATGTGAAAAGACCTGGAGTCTGAAAAACAAAAAGGAAGAACACGCTCAGCATTTCTCAAACTGAAAGAAATGAAGAAAAAATTGAAGCCTCGAGTTGCAATAGTGAGAGATTCTATGGGCAAAATATTGAATGATACAGGAAACATCAAGAGTAGATGGCAGGAATACACAGAGTCACTGCACCAAAAAGAACTGATCGATCTTCATCCATTTCAGGAAGTGGCACATGATCTAGAATCAATGGTAATGAAGGAAGAAGTCAAAGCTACAATGAAAGAACTGGCGAAGAAAAAGATAAAGACATAAGTTCTTTGGGCTTTAAAAATTACTATTCTAACTAAGAAGTTATGTGTATACTCTTCCAATTATGAAATACAGCTATAATCAAACACATCCAAATGTGGTATAATAAGGCATTATTCAGTATATTTATTTGAATCTTTACTCTCAGCCAAGTGCTAATCTATTTGTTCAAATTAGAGTCCTGAAGTAAATATTATAGTCTTTTCTAGCTTAGAAATTAGAACTTATGTAAAAACAAACAACAGAAAATGCTCTCACATTTATATTTGGAAATACTTACATATAAAATCACATAAAAAAATTGGAAGTATAAGTGATTGTAATTTTATAAAATTTTGGAGAGCTGGAGAATAGATGTTTTGTAACAAATTAGTCATTTAAATTTTAAGAAAACAATTGTAAAGTTCATAAGAAAAGAGAAAATTCACCTTTATTTTGCATTTACTCTTTAAAGTTGTCGTGTTCTGTGCTATTAACTTTTCACTATAAAAGTATGTTTATTTCAGCTTTGTACAAAGTTAATAGGGTTTCAGTAAATATGCAAATGGCAAGTGCACAAAAACAAATACACATTTGGTAATGGTGGTATGCACTTTTGCTTGCTTATTTCTTGAATTTTTATAGTGCACTTTTTCATGGCTAGCTATATAGATCAGATCAACTACAGCTGAATCATATCATTACGCTAGTAATGATGAATCCTTCTTTTAAACACTGTTCCATCTGGTACTTTATTTTCCAAGAATGGAGTGACACCCCACAATGGGATTTCTGCTTACTTATAGCTCTAATAATCATAAAGTACCCTACATTTATAGTGTTATGCTACAGCCACAATAGGAAGCTAACATAGAAAGTGTGAGAAAACAGTGGAATTTATAGATTTTACACACATAATCAAATCATTTTACCAATCTTCATCCTAATCCTAGCCAAATAACAATTTTTATAACTCAAAACTAATTCAATAGCTATGTATGGGGTGTTCCCATTTCCATCTTTGTCCTCTAATTTTGAGATTTAAGGCCTCTACTTCCATAGTGATACTGCCTCGGAAACCCAAGGAGGGGTCGCTATGAGTCAGGTTTGACTTGATGGCATATAACAGCAACAACTTAAAATTTAAAAGCCTAGAATGTGAAGATATGACTCTAAATAGATCATAGATGTATTCCATGTTTTATTGATGAATTGAAAAATATATGGATACATTTATAGTTGTAGACTATTTTTGTGCAAATACTTATGTATT
This sequence comes from Orycteropus afer afer, assembly GCF_000298275.1. Taxonomy (NCBI): domain Eukaryota; kingdom Metazoa; phylum Chordata; class Mammalia; order Tubulidentata; family Orycteropodidae; genus Orycteropus; species Orycteropus afer. Next base: position 77,584 of record NW_006922876.1, on the reverse strand, counting down.
TCTGATTTCCCTTGTAGCATAAACTTGATAAAGAACCAAACCACAAAGCAATTCTAATATTAAAAAATTAAAAAAGAAACACCTCTCTAAATTGTCTTTATTTTGTTTGACACATGCTACATGGTAATATTTAAAATGCTTTATACAGAAGGTCTGTGACAAAGTCTTCCACCAATAAGCAACAAGGTATTCTTTCTGATGCCAGGACCTACTCTTTTTGCCCCAAATTGACATTAGTTATGCCATGTGCTGTTTTATTATAGATTTTTCTTGGTACTATTATTACATTTCAGTCTAAAACATTCTCTTTAATCACTAGTATTCTGCCATTTTGAGAGATAGCATAGTGTAGTCTTAAAAAAATAAATAAAAGTGAGTCAGCAGGGCTGGAGTCTAATTATGACTAAGTAGATAATTAGTGTTGTAAATATGAGAAATTGTTGACCCAAACCCCAAAACTCGGTACTGTTGAGTCGATTCTAACACATAGTGACCCTGTAAGACAGAGGAGATATGTCACATAGGTTGTAAAACTTTATCGCAGCAAACTATAGCATCTTTGTATCATGGAGCACTGCTGGGTTCAAACTGCCAACATTTTAGTTAGCCACCAGGTGCTTAACTGCTAAGCCAGTAAATCCAAAACCCAAACCCATTGCCACCAAATCGATTTGATTTACAATCACCCTATAGGACAGGGTAGAAGTACCCCATATGGTTCCCAAGGCTGTAAATCTTCACAGAAGGAGATTGCCACATCTTTCTCCTATGGAGCAGTACATGGGTGGGAACTTTAAACCTTTTGATTAGCAGCCAAATGCTTAAACATTGCCCCACCAGGGCTCCTTACTAAGCAGTCAGTGCTCTTATTATATGTGAGACCAAACCAAAAATATGAGACAAAGACAATAGACTATTGCTAGAGTGCATTCTTTGCTAATAGAATGTTATCTATTTTCTCCTTTGAACTCCTAAGTGTGTATTAAATTAATTCTTTGTACCTGTAAAAATAGGCAGAAAAATGGGACAGTTCTTACAGTTCTTCTTTGGGTCATAAAATATTATAAAATATCTACTTGATATAAAATATCAACTCTTGAATGAAAGAACAGTTGAAAAATTAAGACTTGAAAAAGCAATGAATTATTACTGAGTGTACATTGGACTTTAACATAATAAATATAATTCTAGGTCTTATTCTCCCATAGTCCAATATGAAAAGTTGAGCAATGTGTTCTGAAGTGCTCCACGATAAAGCACATTGAATAGACTTGCTATGCCAGGCATGATCTCAACCACTTTGTATATATTTCCTCATTTATTTCTCCTAAAAATCATATGCGATAAGTACTATAAATAATGAGATAGCATAACTGAGAGAGTTAGACAACTTACTCAAGGTCATAATATTAATAAATAAGGGGACCATGATTCAAATCCAGTTAATTTAGCTCTAGGGCCCATGCCACCATGTTGTATATGTATATGAATATAAAGGATTGAAAATGCCTCAATCTCTTAAATATATATATTTAAGAGCCAAGTTGAATCATTTAGAATTTCTATGAAGGTACTCCTATTTAAAATTTGCATTAGTTGCCCACAATTTAAAATATCTAAACATTGGGCTGTGTATCATTAAATGCACATTTAACAGTTATCTCCCTTTCGGAGCAATTGGTTTTAGACTTCAGTGTTACAGAAACACATAGTGCTATGGGTGATATACCACAGGGAAACAGTGTAGCATATTGTCAAAATCAGGGTTTCTTGTGCCAGACCCCTAGGTTCAAACACTTACTGGCTATACTACATTTGACAATTGTTTTATGAAATTTAGTAGCCTCGCCTGTCAAATATGGACATATGAATACTGAGAGTATGTGCTTCATTCTGAGGATTAAAAGTGTTCCATGCTTAAAATCACCTTCAATGTTTTCTGGCATATTAGTAAATCTAAGTAAGTATTGTCTTCATTAATAGTAGTAATTTCATCATTATACAATAGTATTTAAATTGAGATCTTCAGTTTTCACACATCAGTTGGAGTTTATCAATAAACTGTGATTGATTTAGCTTTCCCACAGCATTTACTAAATTTTAAATGAGCTGAATTGGTTAAAAGGCCTTTTCAAAAGCATTTTATTTTCTTAATAAAATAAAGCTCACCTAAATATCCTGTGTATTCCTTCTGTGTCTAGTTGGATCACAAGTGGTGTTACATAATTCTGTGATTAGGAATTTCCACATGAAACTTCCACAGCACAATTTTGCTAGAGGTATGAGTGAGAATTATAGTATTGCTTCTTTGAAGTTGGTCATTTGAGATTTATTCTCCAAGGCTTTGTTTTAATAAGAGTGAGTTTATTCACTCAAATGTTATAACTTGGCAAGGAGATAAAATGAAGCCCCAGAGTAGAGATTTTATA
>NW_006922876.1:63475-66470 GCF_000298275.1 Orycteropus afer afer | reverse complement strand
GGGTTTGAACCACCAGCCTTCTGGTTAGCAGTCAAATGCCTTAGGAAATAATCAATCTTCCATTCTTACTGTCTTGGTTCTATAGTGCTGCTATAGCAGATATATCATGAATAGATGGCTTTAACAAACAGGAATTTATAATCTTATGGTTTAGGGGACTAAATGTCAGAATTCAGAGTGCTGGGTCTAGGGGCCAGGTGAAAGACACTTGACCTTGGGCAACAACTCTGCTTTTTATTCCAGGCCCATTGGAGCTGTTGGCTATTCAGGCTGATGAACCCAAGGTCTCGAGTAGAATGGGACAATCACAAAATCAACTGGCATATGGTAGGCCACTGGTTCAAGTCCAAGAACTAGGGATGAAGACTTGGCCCGATGTAAGATGCAAAATGGGCCAAAGAGCGTGAGAATGTTCTCAAAATGTCTCCTTATATAATGGAAGCAGGCCACATCCCCCGAGGCAGCTACTTAACTGCGTATTGCAGATTTCACCATGGAGGTGATTACAATCTGATCATGGGGAATAACATCATCCAGCTGCCCACTATTCAAAACCATGGCACAGCCATTTCTAGAAACTAACCCAATAAAAATTTAAAAGACTGCAAATTAGGCAAAGATTTTTTTTTAATAAAATCAAAGTAATCATGAAATTGATCATAATTTTAAAATACAGTAAGTCTCTGAGTTAAGAACATCCAATGTACAGAAAATTCATATTTAAGAATGAACTGCCATAAAGACTATTAAAAATGAGCTGAATAATATTTGTAAAAATAAATTCACACATTAGTTCATGACACTCATTAAATGTGTGGCTTCAGTGATTCATCCACTCAAGGAAGGAGATAGACTACTGTCTGCTTTTTAAGTCAGATCACATTGGTATAGTTGAATGTCAACCAATTCTTTTGGGTCCAACGACTGTGTATTCCTTCCACTTTCTTTAGATGCTTCCTTCATTGTTCAATGTTTCACCCATAGAATCCATCAATATTACAACTCAAAGTTTGATTTTTTTCTTCAGTTCTTTCAGCTTGGGAACTATCAAGTGTATTCTTCCCCTTTGATTCCCCAACACTATATCTCTACACATTTCATTATAAAAATTTTCTTTGTCCTCAGGAGCTGCCGTTCAAAATCTTTTGTTCAGTTCTTTTACTTTATCATTTCTTCCCTTTGCTTTAGTTGCCTCTGTTCAAGAACAAGTTTCAGAGCCTCTTCTGACATTCATTTTGGTACTCTCTTTTTATCTATTTAATAATCTTTTATTTTCTTCATGTATAATATCATTGATGTCATTGTACAATTCATCTACTCTTAAGTCACTGGTTTCAATGCATCAAATCTGTTCTTCAGATGGTCTCTAATTTCAAGTTGGATATACGCAAGGTCACATTTTGGCTGCCATGGACTTGATTTAATTTTCTTCAGCTTCAATTTAAATATGTATATGAGCAATTGAGAGTCAGTTGCATAATCAGCCCTGGCCTTATCTTTAGTGCAGTAAAAAAGCTTGAAGCATTTTCAATAATTTAAAATTGCACATGCAGCAAGTGAAGGTGATTGTGATGAATTTGTTACAAGTACAGGTTGGTTCCATCATTTTTCAGTGGGGGAAAAGCTATATAATATTATGATGCAAGTTGAAGCAGCATCAATGTAAGTTAAGTGCTTTAAGTATTTTCTTTAAATGTTGAAAAAAAAATATTTCAGAGAGAGGTTATTTGCAAACCCAAATATTTAACACAGACAATAGTGGCTTATATTGGAGGAAAAAAAAATATTGGAAGGACCATATTTTGAAATAGAATTAAAAAAATTACTAGTATATAAAACATTGAAGTATAAGCTAATATTATTGTTTGAGGATAATGCATCAGGGGATTTCAAGCTGAAGACTTCCTTGCTGTATTGCTTCCTAAATCTGAAGGCACTTTGCTGTTTTATCCAAGAATGTTCTCTTGTTATTTTGAAGACAAAAGCAAAGGCTCCTGTTACAATTGCCATATTTAAAGATGGGCTCTTGCATCATTTTGTCCCTGCTGTTGATTAATCCTGGCCAAGAAATTTGTTTCAAAATTCTCCTTGGGTTTGACAAAGCACCCAGACATTCACACACTTTGCATGACCTTTACCTCAATATAAAAGTTGCATTTTCACCCCCCCTCCCCGCCCCCCTGATCACCACATCACTATTCCAGTCAATGGATTTGGGAGTCATGGCTATTTTTAACGCCTATTATTTCTAAACACTCATGGAAGCAGCAGTTAAGGAATCAGATGTCATATTTCACTGGCCAAATCTGTTGCAAAAGACCTCTTTAAAGTGTTAAGAAACAAAGATGTCGCTTTGAAGACTAAGGTGTCCCTAACCCAAGACATTTTATTTTCAATTACCTCATATGCATGTGTAAGCTGGACAATGGGTAATCAAGTCCAAAGAAGAGTTGATGCTTTTGAATTGTGGTTTTGACAAAGAATACTGAAAACACCATAGACTACTAGAAGAGGGAATAAATTTATCCTGGAAGAAGTACAGCCAGATGCTCCTAAAAAGTGAGAATGGCCAAACTTTGTTTCACCTGCTTTGGTCAGGTTGTGAGAAGGGACCAGTCCCTGGAGAAAGATATCATACTTGGTAGAGTGGAGAGTCAGAGAAAAGGTGGAAGCCCTTTACTGACATGGATTGACACAGTGACTGCAACAATGGGTTTAAACATAGCAATAATTGTGAGGATGGCTCAGGACAGGGCAGTGTTTCCTTTTGTTGTACATAGGGTCACTGTGTGTCAAAATGGACTCAAAGACCCCTAACATTTACAGGACACCTTCTAATAAGTAGTCAGGACTACTTAAGATGATGTGATGAGCTTAAGGAAGTTCTGGAATAATTATAACATCTATGATGGAGCTCTGGTAGAATAGTGCCTAATGCATTTGACTGGTAACCAGAAGTCTGGCAGTTCAAACGCACCAGCCACTCCTATGAAGG
>NW_006922876.1:62242-63375 GCF_000298275.1 Orycteropus afer afer | reverse complement strand
CTGTTTTAAAAGTTTGAAGAATTATTTTTTATGTAAATATTATAAAGCCTTTGTGTATAATAATCATGTCATATTTGTTTTGAGGCTGCAAGTTTTAGAGAGAGATTAACCTCATGTTTTATCTGCCTTTATTCCAAATTCAAGGTCATTGCTTTAGATTAAGAATGCATGTAAATCATATGGAATTAATATTAGTCAGATCTCTAGGTTTCTGGTGTCTTAATCAAAGCAAAATTTATACATTATTTATAAATATTACATAATACTTTTAGGTTATATTTTCAATCAATTGATTTTTCGTAGTAAAAAAGATTGTGGAAAAAGAAACAAAAGGTTTTTGCTTTATAACTCTCTGAAAATACTGAAAGCTAATATACAAACCACTTATTGTAACTGCTATCAATATATACCACATGTTAAATCTGTATTATGTACAAGAAAATCCTGATTTATTTAATCTGTGACATATTTCTACAAGGCATATTACTTCCAAATTAATATTTAAGGAAATTATGAAATTTAAATATAAAAGAATAATCAGAATATCATTAAGAGTGTAACTGAGGGAATTAGAATTTTAATAAAATGCAAACTAACTCCATGGACCTTAGTGTTTCCTGAAGTCCAATTGAAACGAATTGGAATTGATATACGAACATAATATGGGTTAAATTCTATTATGGAGTTTGGGAAACCTGACATAACTAAATTACCTTTCTTATCTAGAAACCTAGTGTTATTATTCTAAACATATAATTGACACAAAAATAGCATCCACAACATGAGTAAATAAAAACCCGGTTAGAAGATGTTTTCTAATTAACAATAAAAGCATCACAAGGATTCAAACACACATGGTAAAAAATGGGATATGATGGGAATGAAGTAAAAGGGGTTGTTAAAGGAGGATAGGTCACATAGTTTTGAAATTTGCATCAGAAGATTGATTTGTTATGAGTAATATGCCTACTTAAGTACCAGGAATTCTCTTTAGAAATGAAAAACAGCAAACTGGGTTTAATGCACTTAATAAATTTATTTTTCTTGATCTGGTTTAAGAAGAGGAGCTGTGGTAGTATAGTGCCTAAGGCATTTGACTGCTAACCAGAAGGTTGGCGGTTCAAGCTCACCAG
>NW_006922876.1:59276-61798 GCF_000298275.1 Orycteropus afer afer | reverse complement strand
GATAACATTGTCAAAGTCAGGCAAACTGTGATTAATATTGGTAATCAATAGCAGTTAGATAACAGTGAAATGATGTCACTGAGTTACTCAACCCTTATGCTGAAGAACCAGCAAATGAAGATCTTATGGAGCTAAAGCAACAGATGTTAGCATTTGAGGAAGATCATTAGGACCTAAAAAACTCCACTTTTTAACAAAGAATTACCTGCAGCCTTTTGTTTCATTGAAATAGAGATATTAGAAGAGTAAGATTGTAAGACAAGGTAGTTTGCTGAAGTTTACTGTGCAGATACGGAGGGCCTTAGCTGCTGCAAGACCATTTACAATGAGAAAAAGAAAAGCCTATACAAACCTCCTTTGATACCTACATCAAGAAATTGACTCCAATAGTAAGCCTGTCCTCTCTAGCAGCAGAATCAAACTCTGGCTCTCCAGCCCAGATCCATCTTTTATAACACTAGGCCCATCACCTTCAAAAGTAGCTCTCTCTCTATTATCTTCTGCATAATCCAGTTATTAATGCATTCATAATGTTACCTCATGAATGCCCTTTCTAGTATTGAAGACATAGATGGAATAAGAGTCTTAACCTTTAATCATGATTTTTTTTAAATCTTTTTATTCTACCTAAACTGTTTTAAGAACTGTTAATTTAATGTTTTTATGTAGTACTATATACCCACATGGGAGCTCTGGTAGCGTAGTGCATAAAGGCACTTGACTGCTAAGTATAAGGCTGGCGGTTCATACCCACCAGCCACTCCTCGGAAGGAAGATGGGGCAATCTACTTCTGTAGTGATACTGCCTCGTAAACCCAAGGGAGGGGCGCTATGATTTGGGTCTGGCTCGATGGCACATAACAACAACAACAATATTTACTAACACACATACACATACAAGATCCTTCTGAATGGTAGCATATGTACTTTTATTATTATTATGTACTAGGATATTATGTTTAAGATATTTTATTGTATTTGGAAGTGTTTCTTAAGTGTATACATATAGAAAGGTAAAATATATACTATTTACTAATGTAAACATTTGACTAACTGATGCTAAAAAAGAACCATATATAATTGTTTTATTTTGAATTTGCTTTTTGTAGGTGAAGAACATACAATTTCTGTTTGAATTTTGAAGAACAATGAGACATTAACACATATCCACCATTTCTTATTCCCCCATTTGCATATAGCATTTGAGATGTCCCATAAGCACAAAATTCCACAATGTATGGGAGTTCAGTAAGATAAAAGCAAGTACAAAATAAATGTTTTACATGTATAAATGATTAAAAATGGTTCGGAAATCCCTGAGAGGTCATGCTTTCCTCTGAAAACAGAATTTGTTTCAAAGATGGATTAAAGGTCATCACATTCTAAGAAGCACGAAGGACCAAGGAGCACTATTATAATATTTCTTACTATTTTTTGCTTCTTTTTATTAGCCAACCACATACCCTAGCAATGAAGGGGGGGAAAAAGGTGGGGACGGATATAGGACAATTCATAGCTTCTTTTCAGCCCTTATTGAGTTATATTTATATAGGGTTTCCACTGTTCTAGTAAAAACAAAATGCCCTCACACATATAAGGTACAAAATATGAATTGTATAATTTGAGTCTGCATACAAATAAAATGCTCTATGTTTTCATTTTAAAAAAGTGTTGTACTATATTAAGGTGAATGGTAAAAGGTATGCTAATAGTTTAAAATATATTTTTTGTTTACTTAGAATGTCATTAAACAACAAATATAAAAGCATACTGTCAAACTGAGAGTGAAAAATAGAGTCTTTTTAAAAGAGAGGAAAAAAAAAACTTTTTAAATTAGGATCAGAAATCCCTGTTTTTCCTGCATTTTGATAAAAGGATACACATTTTTATTTCTCACTGGGTTCCACAAAATAGGCAGCCATCTTCACTTCTAATCAACAATGAGACCCTATTAAATGACCACAAAGACCCTGAATCCTATTAATAAATATCAATACACTGATGACTTAAATTAATAAATATCAATACACTGATGACTTAAATTAAATTAAACATAAAAATGGCTAAAATTCATATAGATCTTACTAGGTTCCAAGGGATGATTTTGTATGTTTTGTCGCATTTAATCCTTATAGTATCTATGAGGGAGTGTATATGTCAAGATGGACTAGGGTTCCACCACACAGTCCCTGTGGCTTCAAGTAGCAGAGGATTATTTTCACTCTGCACATATGTGCATTGTGAGACGATGGGGAGGTGAAATGGAGGATTCTTCATCCTAGGCACTCAGGGATGCAGGCTATGATGCCAGGAATTTGGAATGTTGCTATTGAGTGTGAGAGAAAAAGGGAGTACATGTTGAAGTAAAAATGTAATGGTAATTTAACTAAATAAATTGGCTCATAAAATAAAGAATGTCATCTCTGAATACTGAACTCCTTTAAAATAAAGTGTGCACGTGATCAAATGGTCAACAGTTACACTAAAGCAAAGATGAGAAGGCAAGGGGACAGGGAAACTAG
>NW_006922876.1:55489-56592 GCF_000298275.1 Orycteropus afer afer | reverse complement strand
AATGAGAATGTTGACACATTGTGAAAAATGAAACCAATGTTACTGCACAATATGAGTAGAAATTGATAAATGGGAACCAAATTTGCTATATATATTTTTACCAAAAACATGATAAATATTTAAATAAAATTTAAAGGAAATATCATGACAAGAGGATGATGAGCCCTTGGATCACCAAAACTTATGTTGAAATGTTTCTCCTGTCAGTTTTTGGTCAGGTTATGTAATGGAAACTTGAAGCATTTTTTAAGTATCAGGAATATATAACAGAGACTAGATAATGGAATACTATTTCTAATACACAATAATAAATGATATTCATTTTAGGTTTATAACCCATGAGTATAATTTGAGAATATAAGTATCATAAAATGTGACTTTTTTCCAATCATAAAACTCCTATCATATGTGTGTATATGGTTGATTCCAACATCAAGGTTCTATTTAACATGTAATTTCATAAAATGTGACTTTTTTCCAATCATAAAACTCCTATCATATGTGTGTATATGGTTGATTCCAACATCAAGGTTCTATTTAACATGTAATTTTAAAGTGATTTCCAAGCACAGCTGTGGAGATGTTCAGGCAGTGAAAATGATCCAGGAAATATGTTATTTTAATTTGGTCTCCAAACATGAGTAGGATATGTCAGTAGAAAATACGTTGTAGTGAAAATATGGTGAATAACACAATTAAATGAAGCAATCAGGGAGCACATGGCATGTATTATATCTTTTCATGTTGTGGGATGTTTCAGAAATATTAAAGGTTTGGAAAGAATTAACATCAAATAGAACCATAAATTAAAAAAAAAATTCTGCAAAATGATGTAGGATTTCTTTCTTAAATGGATATTTGAATTCAGATGAGTGGGAATTAATTTTGTATTAATCATGGTTATTTAGGTGTACTCTTCAGACTAAGTAATATAGCCCTGACGAGTAGCTCATACTGTGAATTTATGTATGTATCTATGTGTATATATATGTTGTTGTTATTTGCCATAGAGTCGGCCCCGACTCCTAGCGACCCCTCCTTGGGTTTCCGAGGCAGTTATCACTACGGAAGTAGGATTGCCCAACCTTCCTTCCGAGGAGTGG
>NW_006922876.1:51368-53059 GCF_000298275.1 Orycteropus afer afer | reverse complement strand
AAATAAGAGGGTATGTATTCTTAAATTTATTTTTGAAATTTTAGTGAAGAGTAGACTAATGTGTAATTCTCTACACTATAACCCATAAAACATTTTTATTAATGAAACATGTATTTTATGAGCAGACTGAATAAAAATAATCTTGGTTGATAAACAAAATTCTGTAAATAACATAAGGTACTATAAATAAGAATGTATTATTATAGAAAAACTCTTAAAAATTCATATATTCATTGCAGGAAATGGGAGATTAGCACAATCAAATAATTTATCCAGAAATTTTCTTTCATTTATTGCTTCCATAAGTTTTTTTATGGACAAAGTATGTGCCATTTATGACCTATATACTAAAGATTGAAAATGAATTTTGAATTTGAATTTAAATTCAACCCTCAAGATATCACTGACAACAATGAAGCAGTATTGTTTGCTAAGAAAAGCATGTTGCTGAGTTATTAATGGAACAAGAAAAATGACATAATACATTCTGTCCAAAGGTGATGGAAATCATCTTTGAATGGGTGATACTGCCTTGGCAACCCAAGAAGGGCTTGCTATGAGTCAAGTCTGACTCTATGGCACACAACAACATAACAACAACAACAACAACTATATATATAAGGCTAGTTGCAATATTTCTTCTCAGTACAGGTTTTATACTGACATGCCTTAGCTGGGCAAAAGGGATGCAAAGATTTTAAGTAAAATATTCAACAAAAAATAATAAAAACACTACCATTGTGTCTATTCCATCTGCCGACTCATGGAAACCCCTATTGGGTTTTCAAGGCAGCTGTAAATCTTTACAGAAGTAGATTGCCTCATATTCCTCCTGTGGAGCCAGTAGTGCTGGGTTTGAACTGCTAGATTTCTGCTTAGCAGCCAAATATCTTACCCACTACACCACCAGAGCTCCTTAATAAAGTATATAGGGAATAAAAAATGATGAATTTCACAGAGTTAATTAAGTTCATAGGAAAGCTGAAATTCACAATGTAGTGAAACCAAACATACTTTACTTTAATAAGCAACATGGCTTGGGTATATTACTGCAGAGAGAATAACATTAGTATGGAATTGATGCAGAATAAGACTGTAGGAACAAGAAGAAATGAAATATTAAAGGGAGGAAAAGAACTTGGCTAAACTAGAAATGAAACAGCCAACAAGATTTTTTTTTTTTCTTTTAATAGTTTTTTGTGGTTTGGCTGAAAGTTTACAGAGTAAATTAGTCTCACATTCACCACTGTAAATGAATTTTGTTCTGTGACATTAATTGTAATCCTTTCAATATGACAGCACTCTTCCTGCTTTACCCCTAGGTTCTCCATTTCCATGTTCCCTTTTCTACTTTCCCTTTTTGCCTTCTGAGCTTTGTTTTGGGCAAACACTGCCTTTTGGAATCACATGGTTGACTATTCTGAAAAGTACGTTCCTCATGAGTGTTATTTTTCACTTTATAGACCTGTCTATTTTATGCCTGAAAGGTGATCTCTGGGCCTGTGTTCAGTTCCAGGTTTAAAAGTTGTCTTAGGACTGTATATCAGGGATTCTACCATTCATTTTTGGACCAGTGATTTTGAAATTTTTCTACAATGTTTTCCCATTGTGTCCAGGACCTTTTATTGTGAGCCTAATTAGAGTGGTCGATAGTGGTGGTGGAGGCTGTGGTGACTTCATAGATTTTAAGT
>NW_006922876.1:39409-47518 GCF_000298275.1 Orycteropus afer afer | reverse complement strand
GATATCTTCCCATAATTCATCTGGCTTTCAGTCATTGGTGTTCAATACATCAAATCTATTCTTTAGATGATCTCTAAATTCAGGAGGGATATATTAAAGATCATACTTTGGCTCTCTTGGGCTTGTTTTAATTGTCTTTAACTTCAAGTTGAATTTGCATATGAATAATACATATTTAATACATAGATAAAATTCTGTGGCTGTTGGTAAAGAACAGAATTGATAGATATAATCATGAGGGGAGAATAGAATATCACAAAATGCAAAAGAACAATTCACTCTGAGAGATTGTAGATTATAGTCAGGAAGCTGCTATAAGGAACTGTTTTCTCATACTCACACTTTCATCCACAGCCCAGTGACAAAAAGATAGGTGTTTTACCTTAAGTCTTAAGGTTATTGTATAACCTTAAGACTGACAGTGGATTAACACAAAGTAACATGTAAAGTGCAGTTTACCAACCTTTCTTTTGAAGACATTGCTATCTACAAAAGTAACAATGGGGCAACTACATAATTTAGTAATGATAAAAAAATGGAAATGGCATGCATCAGATATAATAAAATATTAGTGTATCTATGCAAATTTGAAAATCTGATTACTGTATTAGAGAAGTGATTAATAGTTAAGTATATTGTTATTGTTCATTGCCAGGGAGTTAATTTCAACATATGGCAAATCCACGTGTGCAGAGTAAAACTGTTCCATAGAGTTTCCAAGGATGTGATCTTTCAGAAATAAATCACCAGGCCTCTTGGTGGTTTTGAAGTGCCACATTTCATTAGTAGTCAGTGGTTTAGAACTCTGGTAGCATAGTGGCTAAAGCTCTTGACTGCTAACCAGAAGGCTGGCTGTTCAAACCCACCAGCCATTCCTCGGAAGGAAGGTTGGGCAATCCTACTTCCGTAGTGATACTGCCTCGGAAACCCAAGGAGGGGTCACTATGAGTTGGGGCTGACTCGGCGGCACACAACAACAACAACAACAACAGTTGAAGTATACCAAAAACTCACAGCCACTGAGTCAGATCCAACTCATATAGACTCCTCCTTGGGTTTCTGAAGCAGTATCACAATGGAAATAGATTGTCCAAACTTCCTTCCAAGAAGTGCCTGGTGGGTTTGAACCACCACCTTCTGGTTAGCAGTCAAGTGCCTTAAGCATTACACCACTATATATGTAAACTAACAAAGGAAGAAACAATATGAAACAGAAGAAAGAGAATTCCAGTTGTTGTCCCACAGTCACTTTCCTAGACATGTTTGCTTGAGTGTCCAGTGAAGAGTTTCAGAAAAGAAAGACACTCAGTGAAGGATTTTGATAGGTACGGGAAAATGCAACACATATGAGCTGCTATGAGGAAGTGGACTGAAAACTCAATGCACAAGCACTGGGCTCCAGAGGACTTCCTAGGCTAGCCAGAGACTACATTAAGAGCTCACTAAGAGACCAAATGATAAATATTTAACCTCAGGGACAGGATACTAGTATATATCAATGCAAAACATATATTCTTACAAGAAGAAAGGAAGATGAAACAATAAAATCTGTCATCAAGGATATAAATTTCAAAGTGGGAAGAAAATATTTCATTAAAAATTAAAGTTTTGAGTGGGTCAGAGTAAATATTATGATTGGCACTGTAAAAAATTGAAATCATAAAATCAAATAATTTTACAATTATTGTGGACAAAATAATATATTTGTCTTTTTAATTTGGAGAAAGAAATCATTCTTCTTGAAAGATTTAAAATTGGTCTGATGAAATATCTGTGTGAAAATGCAAACAATATATCAAAAATAGGAGCCCTGGTATCACAATGGTTAAGTATTTAACTGATAACCTAAAGGTTTATGTATTGAACCCACCTAGTAGCTCCCCAGAAGAAATGACTTAGCAATCTGCTCCTATAAAGATTAGTCTAAGGAAACTTATGGGGATACTCTACGCTGTGGTACAGGGTTGCTATGAGTTGGAGTCAACTCAATGACACATGACAGCAAGAACATATCATAAATACAAGATGCAGTTGGAAAACTCAATCAAGCAGAGTCTGAGTGTTGCTTTGTTACACACACACAAACACACATTCTTGAGAATATAATGGTTTTCTACAATGTAATATTTTGCTCTTCTAGATTCGTTGGGAAGATGAAAAGGGGAAATCTAACAGTTATCAGTGAATTTGTCCTTCTGGGACTTTTCAGCTCTGCAGAGAAGCAACACTTCCTGTCTATACTCTTCCTCTGTATGTACTTAGTCATGGTGTTGGGGAACATGCTCATCATCTTGGGCATTGGTTCTGACTCTTACCTCCATTCTCCCATGTATTTCTTTCTTAGCAACTTGGCCTTTGTTGACATCTGTCTTACTTCCACTAAAGTCCCACGAATGGTTGTGAACATTTTGACCGGTACACAGACTATCTCCTTTGCAGGCTGCCTCACTCAGGTTTTTTTCTTCATTTCTTTTGCAAATATGGACAGCCTCCTTATCTGTGTGATAGCATATGATAGGTATGTGGCAATATGCCACCCTTTACATTATACATCACTAATGAATCTTCACCTTTGTGTTCAGCTGGTGGCTGGACTCTGGGTAGTTACCTATCTTCATGACCTCCTACACACTGCCCTAATGGCACGTCTTTCCTTCTGTGCTTCCAATGTCATCCATCATTTCTTCTGTGATCTCAACCCCCTCCTAAAGCTTTCTTGTTCTGATGTCTCCATCAATGTAATGGCCACTTTTATAATGGGAGGTCTATTGGCTCTCACTCCCCTTATCGGTATCCTCATTTCTTATGGGTTTATCTTCTCCACTGTTCTAAAGATAACATCAACTGATGGGAATCAGAGAGCCTTTTCTACCTGTGGCTGTCACCTGTCAGTGGTGGTGTTGTTCTATGGCACCTCCAGTGCTGTTTATTTCACCCCTTCCTCCTCTCACACCCCTCAGAGAGACCCTCTGTCAGCTATCATGTATACCTTGGTGACTCCAATGCTGAATCCTTTCATTTATAGTCTAAGGAACAAAGATATGAAGAAAGCACTTCAGAAAACATTGTGTAAGGGCAGAAATTTTATCCAAAGACAATTAAACATATGAGTTTGATGGTAAAATAAAGGGTATTTGTAGGAGAAATAAGAGTGACTAAATTTTATTAAATGTCTCCTTTATGCTGGAATCTGTATTAACCACTTTGTATATAACATTTAATCATTTGATTAAAAAGATGAGATTTTAAGATCCATTTAGTTATACTTGACTGACCTTTTCCACACTTAAAAATATCGGCCCTAGAATCCTTGTAAATAATTGCTTGCCATTTACTGTAAACACACACATCCATACACACCTCATATACACACACACACACACACATGCATACAGATACATATAAGCCTATCAAAACCGAAATCAATTCAAGAAAAAGAAAGTCTTCCAAAAATGCAACAACATTTGTAAAAGCATTATAACTAACTCACCCAAAATATTTACCAAAAATCCTCAAAGTTGATAGTTTGAACCCACTCAGAGATACCTCAGAAGGCAGAGCTGGCTATAAGCTTCCAAAAGGTCACAACTTTGAAAACCCTATGGAGAAATTTTACTTCAACACATGGGGTTTTTATAACTCAGAATCAACTCTATGACAAATAACAATAACAATACCAAACTTATCTAATTTAAAATGCTAATAAAACACAGATTCATAGAACTAAAAAAAAAAAAAAACACACACACACACACACAAAAAAAAACTAATGAACATAAATAGCATTAAGAGGTAATTTGTAATTTATCAGCTGTAACCAGTAATAATAATTATTTGTGTTACACTTGTGAAAGTTAATTATTGCCTATCCCAAGGGCAAATTCAGTCCTTCACTATGGATTTATGGGTAAGAAACAGCTCAAGGTTGTGTGAATGATGGAATCTAAGCTACCTACAACACCTATTTGCTCCACCTTTTGTTGAGCCACATCATCAGACAGATGAATTTTTATGCAACATTTGTAAGGTGATACTAGAATTTTCCAATTTTCATAGTTGTGTCATTTTAGCAAAAATTTTAGAGAAAAAAAGGGGACAAATAATTATTGGTCATATCACTATTTTAATTTGGGGTGGCTATTAAGTGATTGCAAATTAGTATTTAACCTTTGGACTATGTCAGGGAAGAAAGACATTATGCATGGACTGGAGCGAGTAACATTATTCCTTACTTGATAAAAGAGTTATTGTTGATACACTATTGACAGTATGAGATGATTGGCTGCCAAACCTATGACATACTTTTACAGTATTTGAAAACCTAATACAGACATCCACAAACTCTGAGCATTTTCCTGCAAATAAACATTTTTGTGTTATTCAGAATCAATAGGTTTTGATTTAAAGAAGCCAGTGTAAGGTGAGATTCTTTGTGCATTCAAATCAATAAAATAAAACCAAAGAACAACATTTTCCATGAGTATGCAGATGCTATTTGTGTTAATAAAATTCTCACATGTACTTTTTTAGTATTAACATGTTACCTGAAACACTAATCATTGTAAGTAATTTCCAATTATTTACAGTTCCAATTCTATGCACTATAATGTCTGGCTTTAGCAAGACTTTTTCTAAGTATTGTAGGAATAATATTATGGTGTCCTGCATGCTTTGAATATATTATCTGGGGCCACTGGTTCCCAGGCATCCTGATAACCATACTACAAGCTGAAAAGTATCTCCACAAATATGTATAACAATGTCACAAAAAGTTATATCTACTTTTTTGATACAAAAAACGAAAAAGAAAACAAGCACCTTATTTAGGTAACAGGTTGCTAAAATAACCCTGATGGTGGCACAATGATTAGAAGCATGGCTGCTAAACAAAAGGACAGCATTTCAAACCCACCAGTGACTCCACAGAAGAAGTGACCTGGTGATATGCTTCCATAAAGATTACAAATGCATAAACCCTATGGAGCAATTCTATCTCATCTTATAGTCTCTACGAGTTGGAATTGACTTGATGGCACACAATAACAAAAAAAATGTTTACATTTTTGTGCCAACTAAGAAGAGAAAAAGCAAACATATATATAAAACCAAAATCAAAACCAAACTTACTGTTGTCGAGTTAGACCCAACTCATAGCAACCCCTCCTTGGATTTCCAAGGTGGTATTACTACACAAGTAGATTGCCCCATCTTCCTTCCAAAAACATAAGTATAGGAAGAGGAAGTTTTTAATGTACAAAGATGCTGGCAAATTATGTTAATTATAGTACCTGAACAAGTGAAGAGAGGACAAAAATATATATAGTGAGGACTTATTAGATAAATGCTACACTAATTATTTGTGGAGACTGCCAATAATATAGGGAAACAGAGTGGCCAAGGATATTTTTCATGTAGATGAAAAACTGTAACTTTTGGAAGTTGAATAGGGGATAGGTAGGATGATTTTTGCTGCATTGTAGGATCAAAGACACACATGATAGTCAAAGAAGTTTAATGCATTAATGATAGATCACAAGGTCTGAAAACAATTCAATGTGAATGGAGATGGTGTTACCTATCAAAGGTGGATGATATTCAAGGATTGAATTTTGTCCCACAAATACATGTGTCAACTTGGCAAGGAAATGATTCTCAGTTTTATGTGGTTGTCCTCCATTTTGTGACTTCGTTGTAGTAAATTACCTGATATGGTTTTTCTAGCCATAAATCTTTATAAACTCCATGGTAGAATTTGTTGTGAGCAACTGAGGACACCTGATTGTAAAAGTTATCCACCTGGGGTATTTCTGTTGGGCATGGCACAAAACAATGTTCTGGGAAGTTTTCTCTCTCTCAGGTGCTTAGTATTCTGATGTTATGATTGACTAGTTTGGCCATTCTGCTAGGCTCAAAAGGAGGCCTCCTAGAGGCAGAGGTCTCTCTGACTGCTAGTTGAGGAAGATGTGCTGCTGAAAGGGACACACACTCCTGAGAGACATGCACTGCTGGGAAAGAGACACAAGAGACATGCATTGCTGAGTGAGACACCGAGGGACATGCACTGCTGGGAGAGAGACTGTGAGAGACTGTTGGCTGAGAGATGGCAGGCTGGGAGAGAGACTGAGAATTTTTCCTGAACTTGAATTATAGCGTGGTGCTTCCCTAATAAAGACCATAATCTGTGAGTTCTGTGTGGCCACTGCAGCAAATTATCAAACCCAGAAGAGAGGTGGTGGGTGCTCTGGGTAGAATGGTTGGTGAAAGGGCTGGAGGGAGGCAGCATGTCTGGCCTTGCAGGAATAGGCCTTGGGTTACTGATAGTGACTCTGTCTTCCTCTTGTGGGGTTAGAGGAGGTCAGGTGATGCCACTTCCTTGTCATCTTAGCAGTGACTTATACAGTTACTTTCGGTTTTGTGATTTGTTGTAAATCTTAACTTCTATATGTTAATGAGACAGAACCTATGTGAGATGTATTTTGAGTCACAGCCTGATAAGAGAGTGTGACTCTTCACAACCTTATCCAAGAGGACACATAAGTCAATACCCTTACTTAAGGCACACACTTTGAGTTATATCTTTTACCTTACAAGGGATGGAAGGAGAGAAAAATGAACAGAGGGATAGGGACCTCACCATCACCAAGAATGTAGAGCTGGGAACTGAATGGTTCTTTTATACCTAGGGTTCCTGCACTGAGAACCTCTTAGATACAGAGGAAGATTGATGCTAAGACACATAGAGATCACAAAAAAAAAAAAAAAAAAAAGTGATTGGATAGTGGACAAAGAGAAATGCTTTTAACCTAGTGGGCAATGAACTTCTCTGAATTATATTCAAATTATATTCAAATATTTAGGGGAACTTTGTAAGTGATGGGCTTCAACATCACTGAGGAGAATTCTATGCAAGATCTTAAAGGGACCAAATAATTTATTGTTGCCACTTACATACAGTAAAATGCAAGAGGGAAGAGATGGCCTTAAAAATTACTTGGGCAAATGCAAGCGGGAAGACACAGCCTTCAAAGTGAACTATGCCGAGTGAAACAAAACATAAAGGTTTAGAAAATTCTGTTTCTGTTATACAAACTATGGACAAGAGTCATAGAATTTTTACCAAGGATATAGCTGCCCATCCTTTTATTAAAGAGACAACCTATAACTCATGGATTTATGTAAGAGCTCTAAAACTGAGGCACTTGACTCTTATCAGAATAGTTAGCCCAGGTATGAGTCCCAACTCCATCTTAGCTTTTGGTTATTTTCCTGGCAACTTTCAAACACTTAGACTTAGGTAAAAAATAAAGCACTCTCTTGCAACACTCAAACCCTTATATTCATTTAAGTATATAAAAAAGGAAGTGTTTTCCTTTGTGGTTAACTAAAGATATGGAAAGGATATGCCTAATGGAGAGTCTTGACCCAAGACTTTTATTAGAAATATCTTCAACAACACTGTGGTAGTTAAGATTGTTTTTCAACTTGGCTGGGTCATGATTTTGAGTGGTTTGACAGGTGGACATAGTTATTTCTCATAAGACTGGATGTGATACGCTCCTCTCCATGGTGGAATCTGCTTTAAGCAACTGAATCAGTTGAAATAGAATTGCATTTGGGTGTGGCCTGCTTTTAGTATATTTAGAAAGTCTCCTACATTTAGTTCAATCTTCATCTCCAGTTCCTGGACTTGAGCAAGTGGCTTGCTGCGCTGCCTACTGGTCATAGTATTGTTGCCTTCTCAGCCTATGAGCCAATAATCTGCCATTTTACCTGCTGATCTTGAATTTGTCAGCCTCAGTAGACAGCAACTTCATAAATCAGAAGAAGCCTCAAGCTTGCTTCAGTGGACCAGGAAGGCATAGCTGAAACCCAACGTCAAGGGACCTCGACCCAGCCCCCAGAGCTGGCCCTCTGAATTTGGACTTCTAGCCTAGTTTTCTCTTAGATCTCACATTCTGAATCCATGCTCTTGGCCTCCTAAATTGTAAGAGAATAAATTTCTGCCCATTGAAGTCATAAAATTGTGATATTTCTGTTATAGCAGCACTAGAGAACTAAGACAAACCCTCATGGAATTTCAAGATAATTACCTTATAATCATCCTGTCAA
>NW_006922876.1:28838-30484 GCF_000298275.1 Orycteropus afer afer | reverse complement strand
GACATGCATCAGGGTTTTATCCTTTCATTAGATTTATTTAATCTGTATGCTGAGTTAATATTCCAAGAAGCTGTACTATGTAAAGAAGAACATGGCACTAGGATAGGAAAAAGACTCATCAACAACCTACGATATGCAGGTGACACACTTGCTTGCTGAAGGTGAAGAGTACTTGAAGAACTTACTAATGAAAACTAAAGATTATAGTTATCAGTATGGATTACACCTCAAAAATAAAGAAAAAAAAATCATACAGGACCAATAAGCAACATCACAATAAATGGAAGAAAGATTGAAGTTGTCAGGGGTTTCATTTTACTTGGACTCTTTCATCTTCTTTTGATGCTTCCTGCGTTGTTCAATATTTTGGCCGTAGAATTCTTCAGTTTTTAAACTAAAGGCTCAAAATTTTCCTTCAGTTTTTTGAACTTGAGAAATGCCATACATGTTCCTCCTTTTTGGTTTTCTAGTTCCAGGTTTGTATATTTTATTTTAATACTTCATCTTCTCCAGTCCCCATTTAAAATCTTCTGTTCAAGTGTTTTTTTTCAACATTTCTTCCTTTTGGCTTAGCTATTCTGTGTACAAGAGCAAGTTTGAGTCTCTTCTGACTTCTATTTTGGTCTTTTCTTCTTTTCCTGCCTTTTTAATAATCTTTTGCTTTCTTCATGTATGATGTTCTTGGTGTCATCCCACAACTAGTCATATCTCCTGTCATTGATGATCAATGCATCAATTCTATTCTTCAAATGGTGTTTAAATTCAGGTGGGATATCCTCAAGATCATATATTGGCTCTATTGGACTTGTTTTAATTGTCTTCAGGTTCAATTTGAACTTGCATATGAGCAAGTGATATATCATACAATGTTCCACAGCTCTTCATAAAGTTTTCCAGTAGTATGCCAGACAGTATTTCATTGCAATTGATAAAGTCTTCAGTGGCCAATTCTTTCAGAAATTGAGGGCCCATCCTTCTTCCCAGTGTCAGTCTCAAACTCTGTTGAAACCTGTCCACTATAGGTGACCCTGCTGGTGTTCTAAATACTTGCACGTACCCTCCAGTCTTACAGTAACACACAAGTCAACACAGTAGCACAAATAGATGAGTGCTGGATTTTGCTAATAATTTGTTTTCTAACTCTGAGCCTCCATGTTTCATTGTAATATTTCACTTGTTCTCCTTGAGCTGACCTTTGGAATCTGTTCAGATGTATTATCTCATTAGTTCTATTTGTTTTAGCTACACTACCTTCAAGAGCAAGTTTGAGAGGTTCTTTTGACATTCATTTTGATCTTTTGTTTCTTTTTAATGACCTTTTGTTTTCTTCATATATGGTCTTTAGATGTCATACCACATCTCATCTGATCTTCTATCACTGGTGTTCAATGTATCAATGTGGTGTGAGTAGGGACATTTTTGATTACTGGTTCAATCATTTCATTTAGAATGAATCTTTTCCCATTTGCTATCTTCTCGTGGATCAATTTATGTTGTTTGGTTCTTATTGATAACTGACATTTTTATTATGAAATTTGCTTTTTCAAATTTATAACAGATATTAATTTGAAATCTATTTTGCCTGGCATTAGTATGGCCACCCCTGCTTTGTTATGGGTATAGTTGCATGATTTTTTTTTTTTTTT
>NW_006922876.1:26377-28704 GCF_000298275.1 Orycteropus afer afer | reverse complement strand
CATACCAGGCTGGTGAGCAATGCCACGGCTACCTGCAGGGTCCAAGCGTGCCAAAGGCTAGAGACCATTCCCAAAGCTGTTTCTTATATACAGGAAGCAGACCACATACCCAAAGGCAGCTACTCAGCTGCTCATGGTAGATTCCACCATGCAGTTGATTACCAGTCTCATCATAGGGAATACTACATCCAGCTGCCCAGCCACTCAGCCAGGCCTAGCCAAGTTGACAGACAAACATAACCATCACAACTCTCTAAGGCTTTTTCCATACCTTTTGGTCTTATGAAGGAATTACAACTTTTTCTACTTAATCATTACACTCCATGTAATTTAAGATAAAGAGATTTATTAACTAAATTTAATTGTAATATACAATTTAATAAATAGGGGAAAGTATGATTAGAATGTCCTTACAGTCCCCATGAAATTGAGGGAACTTCATAGGAGAAGGTTTTTTGTTACTTATAAGCACTTGCTTTGTGCCTAGAGGAAGACGGGTCCTTTACTCCTTTCATATTTTTAAAATATCTCTCTTCAGTACCAGAAAAACTGAGGGCCACAAATTCCACAGATGTTGGCTTACTGTTGTCAACAGACCTCTTTATAATTCAAGTCAATAGCTCCAAATTTTTATCTATAACGACCTATATATTTTAAATTCATTTAATTGAGACTGAAAAAATGGGCTTAATCATGGCAAGGATTGTGAGTACGGTGCAGGATTGAGAAGTTTTTGTTCCATTGTATGTCACTAAAACTCACTATTGTGAAGTTGGATCTGACTCATAGGAACCCCTCCTTGGGTGTCTGAGGCAGTATCTCTATGGAAGTAGATTGCCCAATCTTCCTTGTCAGGAGAGGCTGGTGGGTTTGAACCACCAGCCTCTGGTTAGCAGTCAAGTGCCTTAGGTACTACACCACCAGAGTTAATAAAAGTCTGAACAAATTTGACAGCACCTTACAACAACAACAATCTTTGAAAATGAGAAGCAAAAGAAGGACTACCTCCCATAATTCACTATTTTCTTGCTGAAGGTTTAATTATTCCATGAATTAGCCCCTATAACATTCTTCTTTTCTCTGTTAGGAAGCCAAATACCTACAGCTTTAAGGTTTTTTTCAGAATCTACACACCATTAACTTTATTGTGGGGCCTAGGTTTCATATGGCTCCTATACCACATTTACTCCTGTCTAATATAACCCCTGACTCCTCTCACTTTAGAGTTGTCGATTTTTGCAGTGCATTTTCAGAATTCCCGTACATCCTGATTGTAATTACTTATTTGTTTTTACTTTGTAGAACACTAATACACTTGGAATGCGATGCTTCAAGACTTAACCAAAATCCAATCTTATTTTACTTGCAGACCTACAACCTTTACAGTTAACCCATGAGTCTGTTTTATTATAATAGATTAATGATTTATACAATCTCAACAAGATCAACAATCTTTGCTCACAATCTCAACAAGCTTGTCTTGAAAAGAGCATTCTTTTGTTTGAACATTTGGCTGATGGTGGGCACAAAGATTCAAAAGAGAAACTGTAACAGACCACGTCAGTAAGTTAATTATTTAGGACATCTAATCTCAACAAAGAGATCATTATTGATCACAAAAGAAAATAAAATATCCTAGCGGTCCTTGTCCCCAGTACCAAAAAACAGCTAAAGGCATTTTGGAACTTTGTGAAAATTGTAGAACTTGGATATCAAAATTTTCCTTGCTGGCCCAACCATTGCCATCAATACTTAACAGCTTCAGAGTCTGGCCCCTACCAGTTTGCAGAAGATGGCAGAAAGACCATGCTGACTTTAAAAGATTCATTAATGAATACCCCATTAGGATTCCATAATTATCATTTAGATTTTTCATTCTTTTGGTCATTAGGTGTCTGTGAATACCTTAGGGGTCTTAGCCAGAAAACTTGAGGATGAAATAGAACAGTTGGCTATTATAGCCTTCAACTAGATTCAGTTTGTCAGCGTTTACCCTCAAGATAGTTGCTGCCTCAAGACAGTTGCTGCCACAGCCAGATTAGTGGGAGCAATTGTTTTTGTTAGGTGCTGTAGACTTAGCTCGAACTCATAGTGATGTTTGAATGTAATAATTAAACACCAACCAGTCCTGTGCCATATACTCATATATGCCACTACTATCGTTGCAGTCACTGTGTCAATCTACCTTGTTGAGGGTCTTCCCTTTTCACTGACCCTCTACTTTACAAAGCCATGATATCTATCTCCAGGGACTAATCTCTTCTGACAAGATGACCAATGTAGATGAGATGAAGTCTGGCCATTCTTGTTTCCAAAGAGCACTTTGG
>NW_006922876.1:15164-21597 GCF_000298275.1 Orycteropus afer afer | reverse complement strand
TTTTTTTTTTTTTTTTCATGCTTTAGGTATTTGCAAGGAATAAGTCAGTGGTCTTGCAAAATTCTGTCATATGATCTCCAGCATTATTTCTATCACCAAGGCCATATTTCTGACTACCAGTGATTCTTCTGTTTCCAACTTTTACATACATTCCAATCACCAGTGATAATCAGCACATCTTGATTGCACGTTCAGTCATTTTCAGACTGCAGAAGTTGGTAAAAATCTTCAATTTCCTCATCTATGGCTTTGGTGGTTGGTATGTAAATTTGAATAATGATAGTCTTAACTGGCCTTCCTTGTAGGTATATGGATATTATCCTATCACTGACAGTATTGTACTTCAGGATGGATCTTGAAAAATTCTTTATAATGAACACCATGCCATTCCTATCTAATTTGTCATTCCCAGCATATTAGATCATATGGTTGTCTTATTCAACATGGCCAAAACAAGTCCATTTCAACTCGCTAATGCCTAGTGCTTCAGGGTTGTATGCTTTCCCCATAGTTATTCAATCTATATGCTGAGCAAATGATCTGAAACATTGGACTATATGCGGAAGAACATGACATCAAGATTGGAGGAAGAAACATTAACAACTTGAGATATGCTGACAACAGAACTTTGCTTGCTGAAAGTGAGGATGGTTTGAAGTACTTAATGAGGAAGATTTAAGAATACAGTCTGCAGTATGGATTATACCTCAATATAAAGAAAACAAAAATTCTCACAACTGGACTTATAAGCAGCATCACGATAATGAAGAAAAGATTGAAGTTGTCAAAGACTTCACATTGCTTGGTTCTACAATTGACATCCATGGAAGCAGCAGTCAGGACATCAGAGGATGTATAGCACTGGGGAAGTAGGCTGTAAAAGACCTCTTTCAAGTGCTGAGGAGCAAAGATGTCTGCTTGAGGACTAGGGTGCACCTGATACAAGCCATGATACTTTCAATTGTCTCATATGCATGTGTGAGATCTTGAAGACCAGAGAAGAATTGATGCTTTTGATCTGTGGTGCTGGTGAAGAATGCTGAAAATACCATGGACTGCTAAAGGAATTAACAAATCTATCCTGGAGGAAGTATAGCTGGAATGCTCCTTGGAAGCAAGAATGACCAGACTTTGTCTCACCTACTTTGGTCATGTTATCAGAAGGAACCATTCCCTGGAGAAGGATGTCATGCTTGGTAAGGTGGAGGGTCAATGAAAGTGGGGAAGGCCTTCCATGAGATGGATTGACACAGTGCTGTGGTGATGAGTTCAAGTATAGCAAGGATTGCAGAGCTGGTGCGGGACCAGGTGGTATTTCATTCCACTGTTCATAGGGTCATTATGAGTCAGAGACCACTTGTGAGCACCTAACAACAACAACAATGCCTAGGATATAAATCTTTATGCATTCCATTTAATTTTTGACAACTTCCAATTTTCCTAGATTCATACTTTGGACATTCCATGTTCCGATGATTAATGGATGTCTGCGGCTGTTTCTCTTCAATTTGAGTGGTGCCACATCCATAAATGAAGGTCTCAAAAGCTATACTGTATCCATATAATTGAGGTCAGCTCTACTCTGATGCAGCAGCTCTTTCACAGTCATACTTTGAGTGTCTTCCAAACTGAAGGGCTCATCTCCCAGTACTGTATCAGTGTTTCAGGGCTATTCATGAAGTTGTCCAACAATATATCAGACACTGTTTCACTGCTATTCATAAGGTTTTATCTGGCCAATTCTTGAGAAGTGGTTGGCCTCTTCTTTCTTCCAAGTCTGTCTCAGCCTGGAAGCTCCCTTGAAACCTGTCCACCATGGGTAACACTGCTGGTATTTGAAACACCCGTGGCACAGCCTGTAGCCCCACAGCAACACACAAGCCACCACAGCATGAAAAATTGAGAGAAAAGTTTGTCTCCCTTAAGTCTTACAAACCACTCTGCTCACTTTTGGCCTTCTCCCTACCTGTTCCAGCCATTCACCCAGCCTCTGCTTTCTGCCTGGGGTTCTACTCTCATCTGTTCCAGTGCCATCTGCCCTAGCTCCTCCTTCCTGAGGTTTCACATTTAAGTTTTTGATTCATCTGGAGTTAGCTTTGTGTATGGTATGAGGCACAGATTTTGTTTCCTTTTCTGCAAATAGATATCTAGCTTTGCCAGCACCATTTGTTAAGCAGACAATATCCTCTTCATTTAATGGATTTTAGCCCTTTATCAAAGATCAGCTGACCATAGGACAATGAATCTATTTCTGGGTTCTCAATTTTATTACATTGGTCTATGAGTCTGTCATTATACCAACACCAGGCTGCTTTGACTACTCTGGCTATACAGGAAGCTTTGAGATTCAGGAATGTGAGACCTCCTACTTTGTTCTTCTTCTTCAATAGTGCTTTTCTTACCTGAGGTCCCTTTCCTTTTCATATAAAGTTAGTGATTTGTTTTTCCATATCCTTAAAGAATATTGATGGGATCTGGATTGGAATTACATTAATTGTATAGATTGCTTTTTGTAGAATTGACATTTTCACAATGTTCAATCTTCCTGTTCACGAGCATGCTTTGCTCTTCTATTTATGTAGATCTCTTATGTTTTCTTGAAGTAGTCTTTTGTAGTTTTCTTTGTACAGGTCTTTTGTGTCCCTGGAAAGATTCATTCCCACGTTTTTTTTTTTTTTTTTTTTTTTTTGGTAGCTATTGTAAATAGTATTGATTTCCTCATTTCCTTTCCAGCAATCTCTTTGCTGGTGTAGAGGAATCCAACTGATTTTTGGGTGTTGATCTTGTAATCTGCCATGATGCTAAATCTCTTAATTAGTTCCTGTAGTTTTTTTTTTGCTTGTTTGTTTGTTTTTCTTTTTCTAATTGAGGCTCTTGTTTTTTCTATGTATAGGATCATATCATCAGCAAATAGGGATAGTTTGACTTCTTCTTAAACAATTTGGTTGCCTTTGATTTCCCTTTCTTATTTTATTGCCCTGGGTAAGACTTCCAACACAATGTTGAATGGAAGTGGTGACAGAAGGCATCCTAGTCAGGTTCCTGTACACAAAGTGAATGGTTTCAGTCTCTCCCCATTGAGAATAATTTTGTCTATTGGTTTTGCATATATGACCTTTATTATATTGAGGAATGTCCCTTCTATTTCTATTTTGCTGAGAATTTTTATCAGGAATGGGTGTTGGATTTTATCAAATGTCTTTTCTGCCTCAATTGATATGATCATCTTTTCTTCTGTTTTATTTACGTGATAGATGACTTTGATTGTTTTCCTAATGGTGAACCATCCTTGCATACCTGATAGGAATCCCACTTGGTCATAATGTATTATTTATTTATTTGTTTGTTTGTTATTGAAATCTATTGGCTAGGATTTTGTTGAAGATTTTTACATCTATATTCATGAGGGATATCGGTCTGTAGTTTTCCTTTGTAATGATGTCTTTGCCTGATTTTGGTATCATGGTTATGCTTGCTTCATAAAGTGAGTTAGGGAGCATTCCATTCTTTTCTAAGTTTTGGAATATTTTGAGTAGGATTGGTGTCAGTTATTCTCTGAATGTTTGGTAGAATTTTCCAGTGATGCAGTCTTGGCCAGGGTTTTTTTTTTTTTTTGGTAAATTTTTATGACCTGTTCATTTTCTTCTTTTCTTATGGATCTCTTTAAATTTTCCACTTCAACATCTGTTAGTTTAGCTAAGTAGTGTGTTTCTAGAAATCTGTCCATTTCTTTTAGATTGTCAAATTTATTGAAATATAGTTCTTCATAGTATCCTGATATTATCCTTTTTATTGCAGTTGCTTCTGTTGTTTGCCAGTGGTTTGTCAGTTTTATTAATTTTTTTAAAAACCCAACTTCTAGTCTTATTGATTTTTTTCTACTGTCTTTCTCTATTCTGTTTCATTTATTTCTGCTGAAATCTTTATCATTTCCTTTCTTCTGGTAACTGTAGCCTTTTCTTGCTACTATTTTTCTAATTGTTGGGGATGTTGGTTTAGTGTTGATTTTGGCTCTTTTTTTTTTTTTTTTGGTGTATGCATTTATTGCTAAAAATTAGCCTCTGATCACAGGCTTTGCTGTGTTCCAAAGATTTTGGCATGTTTTGTTTTCATTCTTGTTTGAGTCAAAGAATTTTAAATTTTCATTTCTTATTACTTCTATTACCCAGTTGTTTTTAAGGAGGGTGTTGTTCAGTTTCCATGCGTTTGCTCTATTTCCATTGATCTTCCTATTGTTGATTTCTAATTTTATAGAATTGTGATCAGAGAAGATGCTTTGCAGTATTTCAATGTTTTTAAATTTATTAAGGCTTGCTTTATGGCTTAATATATGGTCTATCATGGAGAATATTCCATGTTCACTGGAAAAGGATGTATATTGTGCTGCTGTTGGGTCAAGTGCTCTGTAGATGTTTATAAGGTCAAGTAGGTGGATTGTATTGTTTAGTTCTTCTGCGTCTTTGTTGACTTTCTGTCTAGTTGTTCTATCTTTCATTGAAAATGGCTTTTGTTCTGGTTACTTAGTGCTTCTCTGACAAGAATATGCCACAAATGGGGTGGCCTTAACAAACAGGAGTTTATTCTCTTTCAGTTTGGATACTTAAAGTCAAGTTCAAAGTGCCAGGCTCTAGGGGCTAGGTGAAAGCCCCTCAGCCTTGGGCTTCAGCTCTGCTTCCTGTTCCCAGCCCACTGAAGCTACAGGCTTTTCTTCACTCAGACAGCTGCTGGCTGCCACACCTGCCAAGCCCAAGGATGACAAGTATAAAGGTACAGTCCCCAATGTTACCAAACCACACAGCAGTAAATTAATTTAAGTCCACTGTAAGTCCAAAGGTCAGCAAATCATGGCTGGCTGCTGAACAATGACATGGCTACATGCAGGGTCCAAGCGTGCCATAAACTGAAGACCATTCCCAAAGCTGCTGCTTCTATACAGGAACCAGACCACATACCCAAAGCAGCTACACAGCTGCTTGTGGTAGATCCCACCATGGAGTTGATTGCCAGCCTCATCATGGGGAATAACTACCACCAGCTGCCCACTCCCTCAACCAGGCCCAGCCAAGCTGAGACACAAACATAACAACCACAGTCTCCTACTATGACTGTGGATTCATTATTTGTCTTTTCAATTCTATTAAAGTCTGATTTATGTATTTTGGGGCTCTTTTATCGGGTCCACATATATTTATTTTGGTTATATCTTCTTTTTCAATTGATCCTTTAATCATTATATAATATCCTTTGTCTCTTTTTGTGGTTTTTATCTTAAGGTCAGTTTGGTCAGAAATTATTTTGCCATTTCTGCTCTTTTTGGGTTGCCATTTGCTTGATATATTTTTTTCCAACCTTTGATTTTTAGTCTATTTTTTGTCTTTTTCTCTAAGGTGTATCTCTTGTAGACAGCATATTGATGGTTTATGTTTTCTTATCCACTCTGCAACTGCCCAAATCTTGAGTGGTATATTGAATCCATAGACATCCAGTGTAATTATCAACAAGTGTGAATATGTTGTCATTTTTTTTTAATTTTTTTATTTTTGTGGTGTTCCTTGTTTCTTTGTTTCATTTGATTTTCTGTTCTTAACTCATTTTATTTGTGAATCGTATTATCATTTCCTTTGTTGCAGTTGTTTTAGTATTTGCTAGATATTTGTGCTTGTCCTCTTATTTACTGTGATGTGAAGATTTATAATTTTTCTTCACAGGTACCCTGTGATTTACAATTTTATCCCTGAATTTAGAACAGTCCACTCAATATTGCAACTCTCCTGACTTCCTCACCATTTAGAAGTTCTGTAACTATACTATTTTCTCCTTCTTTTTTTTTTTTTTTTTTTTTACTCATACTCATTTGCCAATTGATATCTCTGGTTCCCTGTTTACAATCTTGTAAGCTTATTTTATTTTGGATACTTCCATAACTGGGTTAGTTTCTGGGTTATGTCATCTTGTGTATTAATGGTCAGTTGTTGTTTTATATTATTGGTTCTCTGCTCAAAGGACTCCTTTTAGTATCTCTTGTAAGATTAGTCTGGTTTTAACAAATTCCCTTAATTTCTTCTTATCTGGAAAGCTCTTAATTTCACCATCACATTTGAGGGAAAATATTGCTGTATTTATAATTCTTGGTTGGAAAGTTTTCTCTTTCAGTGTTTCATATATACCATCCAATTCATCACCTTCTTGCCTGCATGGTTTCTACTGAGAAATCAGAAGTTAGTCTTATTGGTTGCCTTTTGTAGTTAACTTTTTGTTTTCCTCATGCTGCTTTCAGGATTCTTTCTTTGTCTTTGCTTTTGATGAGTTTGATTATGATATGTCTTTGTGATTTTCGTTTGGGGCATATCCAGTTTGGGGCTCATTGAATTTCTTGTGTGGATATATTTTCATCTTTCATCATATTAGGGAAGTTTTCTTCCAACAAATCTTG